>NC_068983.1:43137008-43139577 GCF_001194135.2 Octopus bimaculoides | reverse complement strand
TGGGAGAGCATCATAGCCATGTGTTGAGAGGAATTCTTTGGGGTTTGGATAATTCACCCTTGGAAACATGGGTGTTTTGTTCAACATCCTTAAACAAACCTTATTCAGGGACCATTTGAGCAGGATGGGCTACTCGACCTGAAGAAAATCTAACTGGACCCCACCTGCAAGGTCATGCGCTGTTTATCTTGATATGAGAACCCCATGTCGCGCACATATGGTTGTGATGCATGTGCATGGTGTACCCTTATCAGACGGGTAGTCATGATGGGTATAATGGGCTTCGTATATTTTACCCCAGTGTCACTTTGATAGTATGCACTGCTCTCTCTCTCTCTCTCTCTCTCTCTCTCTCTCTCTCTCTCTCTCTCTCTCTCTCTCTCTCTCTTTCTCTCTCTCTCTCTCTCTCTCTCAATAACAACAATAACAATAACAAATGATCTGATGCAATACCACGTGCTTTGAGAATAGCTCCCTTTTTCTCACCTGAAAATATTTATAAAGAGGTGAAATAAGTTAGAAAGCCATTTTACATGGGTATTGAATCATTGTATGCAGTTGTTTTATGAGAGTTTATGATGTTCCTATTTCTCATTTATCTAAGAGTCGTCATTATGGAATGGTTGTTTCGCTGACCAGTATTAAAATAGTGAAATGAGTTTCTTTTAGGAAGCTGTTACAATGCAAATATATCAATAAGTATTGACCTTTTCATCCCCTATCGATTTTGCTTGACTCTACCCTTGAAGACGTAAAAGCGGACGACTACATGGTTTTGTGTATAGAACTTGCTAATTGACAGAAACATATCATTTTCAACTATAAACCTCAAACCATGTGGCTCTCCACTTTTACGTCTTCCAGGGGTATAGTGAAACGAAATCGCGCCTACTAAGCCGTACTCACCGGTTCAAGGAGTCAAAGTAACAGTAAGAACGGCAAATAGGTGATCGCAGTGTTATCACAGTGATATTTATAAGTTCCTTATATTTCGAGTAAAAGACGTGTCATCGGCGAATAGCTGTTAATGAATGATCATTGAAAGGATTTTAGTACGGATGAAAAAAATGTAATGAAATGGACGCTTAAGATTATTCCTGTCATCATATTCTAATAGTCAACATCTGACAAGGAGTGGTTTATTCGAAATATAAGAAACCGATAAACAATTTTGAAGCAATATCAATATGATATTATTGCTGTTGCACTTTTTCATCTTCCATAATGCTTCCAGCGAACTATAATACACTTCTAGTAAACCAGTTACTTTTATTGAAGTCACTCATGACGTACACTCAGCATACTAATATCGCTGTAGGTTATTCCTAGCTTTAAATAATTTAATCATTATACCAAATAATCCTTAAGCTTTTCTATTTATCTAAGCAAATAAATCTTGCATTTATGAATATTTTAAGATTGACGCGCTGATACTTTTTTCTTCCTTTGACTAACAATACAACAGAAGGATATAAGAATAACTAGATTTCTGTTGTTTTCAGTAAAGATGATTCTCTGCGACGAACATTCCTATCTAATTATTAAATATTATTATGAATTATTATAAAGGCGACATTGGCAGTCATTACAACTGTATGCGTCTCGTCCTCTTTAGAACTGAGTTCAAAACCTACTGAGATCAGCTTGCCTTTCATGTTTTTGAGGTCGATAAAAAGTAACAATCCAGATGTTAGAGCGTCGAACAAAATGCCTTGTGGTATTTGTTCCTGATCTTTACATTTTGAAAGCGATGATCGCGACGACACTCGTCCCGAGTTCTCTTACACAAGACAGTTTAAGACGGCGAGCTGGCAGAATCGTTAGCACGCCGGACGAAATGTTTAGCGGTATTTCGTCTGTCGCTATGTTCTGAGTTCACATTCTGCTGAGGTCGACTTTGTATTTCATCCTTTCGTGTTCGATAAATTAAGTACCAGTTGAGTACTGGGGTCGATCTAATCCACTTAATCCCTCCTCTAAAATTTCAGGCCTTGTGCCTATAGTAGAAAGGATTATTATTATTATTATTATTATTATTATTATTATTGTTGTTGTTGTTGTTGTTGTTGTTGTTGCTGTTGTCATTCTAGTGGCAAAAAAAGGAAATCACCTCCACCACCATCATCATCATCATCATCAACATCATCATCAACATCATCATCATCATCATCATCATCATCATCATCATCATCATCATCACCACCACCACCATCATCATCATCATCTTCAGCCGTTCTGTTATATAATTGAGATTTATTTTGCTGATGTTCCTTTAAACACAATTATTCTGACGAAGTTGCTGTAAAAGCGACCTTTAACAATTTCTCTGTTTAGAATGATCGGATAACATCCTTAGAGGCTGATATTTAATGATGCCATGATAAACACGATTCTTTAATGATACCAAATCCATTTCAAGACCTTCAACATTTTCTTTACATGAACTTTGTATTTCGACAATTTCGTCAAAGTTGTTGTTGTTATTTTGCTCGAGGTCAACCTTTACTCAAAATCGTTTTAAGTCATTTCAACCTTACACTATATCCATATATATATATATATATATATA
>NC_068983.1:43133488-43136971 GCF_001194135.2 Octopus bimaculoides | reverse complement strand
ATTTATATCCACACACACATACGTACACACACGTATATATAAATGATATACGTTTATTCTTCTATTCTTTTATTCTTCCACTTGTTTCAGTCATTTGACTGCGGCCATGCTAGAGCGCCGCCTTAATATATATATATAAAAGAAATATAAATATTATTTTCTACTCTAGGCACAAGGCCCGAAATTTTTGGGGAGGGGGCAGTCGATTAGATCGACCCCAGTACACAACTGGTACTAAATTTATCGACCCCGAAAGGATGAAAGGCAAGGTCGACCAGAAAATTACACTACTGGGAACTGCACACATCCTACACAAAACACTTTCAATACTGTAATCATAAGAGCATCACACAAACCACAGCACATACCCAAGGTACATAGAGCTGCGCTCGGTAGTGAAGTGAAGGCACGCTATAAAAATAAAACTAATGGATAATAATAATAATGTTTTGTCTTGGTATAAAAGATGGGCTACATCAAATATTCTGCTTAATACTACAGATTTGCTTGTCAGTTGTTTGACCTTAACCAGTTGAGCCTGTCCCTTGGTGGCTGACGATATGTGCATCTCTGATCATGAGCAGAAGTAGTGGAGGAGCATCATAGCCATGTGTTGAGAGGAATTCTTTTGGGTTTGAATAATTCACCTTTGGAAACAACAGCAACAATAACAACAACAACAACAACAACAACAACAACAACATCAACAACAACAACCACAACAGCAGCAGTAAGTTAAAGATGAAGGAGAAGGGGAGGAGGAGGAGGAAAAGAAGCTGGTGAAAAAGGAAGAGGAAGAGGAGGAGAAGAAGCTGATGAAAAAGGAGGAAGAAGAAGAAGAAGAAAAAGAAGAATAATAATAATAAGAAGAAGAAGAAGGGGAAGAAGAAGAAGAAGAAGGAGATCATAGATTTTGCAATTCTCTATGATAGAAGAGTCGATGCCAACGAATTAGAAGAAATTGGAAAATTAGCATGCATTAAGGTAATAATAATAATAATAATAATAATAATAATAATCATAATAATCATAATAATAATGATTAACAAGCCTGGTAATTGATATAGCATGTCCTGGTGACAACAGGATGGAAGTGAAAAACCAAAAAAGAAAATAAACTATGATGAACTGAAGTGGGAAATACGCAGATTGTGGGCAAAGAAGAAAATGAACGTGATATCAATAGTGATTGGTGCACTTGGAAGCTTCAGTGCCCAACTACCGACGGGGCTCAAAAAGATTGAAACGAATGTTAAGACAGAACATCGACAAAAATCATCTTTGCTTGGAACTGCAAGAATTCTCCGCAGAGTTCTTGAAGCGCGATCAGTAAACAAATGTCAGCTTAGTCTGCTGGCTGTGGATAGCTGACTCTTACCGTCATGCGCAGCAAAATAAAGCTGAGCGTTTCTGTGATAAAATGATGATAATGATAATAATGAGAAGAAGAAGATGAAGAAGAAGGACACGAAGAAGAAGAAGATGAAGAAGAAAATGTAGAAGAAGATGAAGAAGAAGATGGAAAAGAAGATAAAGCAGGAGAGGGAGAAGGAAACGAAGAGAAGTAGTAGTAGTAGTAGAAGAAGAAGAAAAGGAAGAAGTAGTAGGAGAAAAGGAAGTAGTAGAAGAGGAAGAAGTAGTAGTAGAAAGAGAAGAGGAAGTAATAGAAGAGGAAGTAGAAGTAGTAGAAGAGGAAGAAGTAGTAGTAGAAGGAGAAGAGGAAGTAATAGAAGAGGAAGTAGTAGAAGAGGAAGTAGAAGTAGTAGAAGAAAAAAGAGGAAGTAGTAGGCTAAGAGAAAGAGGAAGTAGTAGTAGTAGTAGTAGTAGTAGTAGTAGTAGTAGTAGTAGTAGTAGTTAAGAAGTAAGGCGAAAAATATCGACAAGCCAGGCGACTAGATATTATTAGTGTGGACAAGGGAGAAAAATAGAGCATATCATCATAGATGTGGCTAAATCTACGGACACGATGAATGTAGCGGACAGAGAAGAAGAAAAAATAGGAAAATATCAGGGTTTAGGTTTCTACAAAAGTAACCCAAGTTGTTATACGTGCCCCAGGTACCGTCACCAACAAGCTTAGAAGTTTCTTTATTGAGATTGGTGTAACTACAAGAGTCGCATTGATTCAGAAACCTACTCTGTTGGGAACAGCAGGGATTATAAAAAAGGTCTTCGATATCTAAGGAATCTGGTTGTGATCCGGTATCAAGGTCATCGATTCCCGATATATAACATATTCGCGCATACCCTTTTCTACTCTAGGCACAAGGCCTGAAATTTTTGGGGAGGGGGTCAGTCGATTAGATTGACCCCGGTACGCAACTGGTACTTAATGTATCGACCCCGAAAGGATGAAAGGCAAAGTCGACCTCGGCGGAGTTTGATCTCAGAACGTAAAGACAGACGAAATACCGCTAAGCATTTCGTCCAGCGTGCTAACGTTTCTTATTTCTTTATTGCCCGCAAGGGGCTAAACATAGAGGGGACAAACAAGGACAGACAAAGGAATTAAGTCGATTACATCGACCCCAGTACGAAACTGGTACTTAATTTATCGATCTCGAAAGGATGAAAGGCAAAGTCGACCTCGGCGGAATTTGAACTCAGAACGTAACGGCAGACGAAATACCGCATTTCGACCGGCCTGCTAAGATTTCTGCCAGCTCGCCGCCTTGCATATTCGTGCATACCACGACAATAGTTTGTAAATTTGGTACAAGGCCATCAGGTTTGAAGGGCGTAGGTTAGACGCTATCATCGACCTCTATATTTTATTGGTATTTTGTTTTTTCTTATCGTCTCCTCCGCTCACCCAAGTCATAATCCATGCTATATTATTTCACTTACTCTCCTTTACCAAGGCACTCAAATTCCTACCCTTCAACCCTTCCTTGAACGTTGTTTACTATTCTATCCCCACCCCTGATAATATCGCTGCATCCACGCACCTTGCTCCTTGTAACGTTTTCGCTCAATTCATCTTCCTAAGAACTGTAATCCTCATACCGCCTGTCATACCTGTTTCTAAAGTTGAACATCCACTTCTCTCTTGCAGACCCCTTTTCATAACCTTTCCCACCCTGTATTGACGAGTTTCAAACTCGTGCTAAAATGAAACCATTCCTTCGACGTGTCAAACTGCGCGCCAAGATTGTTGGCCTGAAACCTACAGCTCTGATAGTTTTATTGGCTTTTGGTAGTCAACCAATCAAATGGACGTCAGCCCCAGTTCAATTAATATCCCTGGACGCTGTTAGCAATCAGTACCATTTCTTGGTGAATCATTTTCACTTTTGTAAGCGATCTCGGTATGACATTACGGAACAGGAAAACCAACGCCTAGATTCGACAGCACACGAGAGTCATAAGAACCTTTAAGGAGAACAAATATAGATGGGCTGGCCACATCGCACAACTGAAAGACAACAGATGGACAACCAGGCTGATGAAATGGACACGAAGACAATGGAAAAATCAAGAGGC
>NC_068983.1:43126432-43131432 GCF_001194135.2 Octopus bimaculoides | reverse complement strand
CGCTTCTGATGGACTGGGAAGCAATTTTGAATGCTCGTTTCATATATACTTAATCATATTTGGACTCCTGTAGAAATATGAAATTTCAATATTTGGTGGGACATAATGGGCCTTTCCACAGGTGGTGGGAAACGCAGAGCAGTATTTGGGTCTAAAAATGAGAAACTGTGGATGAATGTTGAAGACAATCACTAAGGAAACATGTGAGACATCAGAAGTAAAACAGACTCAATTTTCATCATCATCACCATCACCATCAACAACAACAACAACAACAACTACTACTACTCCTACTACTACTACTACTACTACTACTACTACTACTACTACTACTACTACTACTACTACTACAGTCACTTTGAAAGTGAATCACGATTAAGTCCTCCATTCGACACACAGAACCCAGATGAAGCTGTACACTTCTCGTAGAACTCTTGATTGAACATCTGTTCCCCTTGAAAATACACTTAGGGCAAACATAATCGTCATAAAGGTCACACAACAACCAAACTTCGTTCTTCCTGCCTTTGTATCTGTTCCAGGATTTCCTGCAAATTGAGCACTCAACGTCCACTTCCTCCGGATCATCTGCACTATCATGCATGTTCTCTATCACTATTGTAACATTCTACATGACCTGTTTTCCAACATTCTGGAACATGCGATCGTACTTCATTTTCACTCTTGGACTTTTGTTGCATTTTTACTTCTCTTTCCTCTTGGTATAATGATGCAATCACCTAACAGCCCTTTGGTTCTGTGTAAACATCAATAATTACATGAAACAATGCTGCTAAAACACTTTCAGATACTGGCACATATTTGTAGGGTGTGGAAGACTTTTTTTTAGTTCCCTTCAATTTTTAGAAGCTTATGTGCTATATTATAAGTGACCCATTATGCCCAACCCTGCAAACTGACAAGGACCCGTTATGCTCCGCTTTTGAATTGCCTTGAATTGCAGAATTTCCCAAGATATTTCCTTTATCCATCATAACATAGTCAAAGAAGATACTCTGAACATGCCTCTAATACAAAAAATCCAAATCTGCAGTATTTCTTGCTGCACCGCAAAGTTTTGGTTGACGATCAAAAAAATTGGTTGGGCCAGTGACTGAGGTCTGTGATCCAGAGTGGGGAACGTAAAAAGGAGTTACCAGGAAGAATACAACGTTTATATTAGCCGGAGGGGTGATGTAATTCTTAATGGATTCTACATCATACTTCCTGATTTGGAATCGAGAGAAAATGATGAAAATCTGGCAAATAACCCATTATTTCCGATTTATGCATTATACCCCTCACCCCCCCTGTATATCGGACCGGGATGAACGTCGTCCTAATAGTGACTCTCTCATTCTCACTTGGCACTATTTTCGATGCATGCGAGTCTCTCTCTCTCTCTCTCTCTCTCTTTCTTTTCCTCACTCTCTCTGAAACATTTACTCTAGAAGCAATTGTGTATCGGGTCTTATTGTTCTCGTATTCCATTTTTGCTTGATAGAATTCACTTGAACCTCGGCATAGCCTCCACAGCACTTCCGCTAATAAATCGTTCTTTTTTAAAACCATTTTCCCTTTCTTTGACTATTTATCTGTTTAACACACTGAACTTTATAACTCATATCCTGTTGACACGAAAACATGAAAATATCTATATACATTAAGAATATTACAATGTGATTGAAGTATTGCAATGTGTAAATGATATAAATATTTCGAAGGTGACCTTTAATATATGCAAGTGAGAAATTATCCAAAATATATGAGAGGATGCCTATACATTAAGACAAAGACAACGTCTCTTTTTTTTTTTGGCATATATGTTTTCCTGGGGAAAGGCTTCCTTCTCCTAGGTTGGTTTTGATTTGTCATCGATGCTTCAGCAACTTTGCTATTTTTTGCTATGTAGGGGTGTTGGTTCTATGCAATTCTATTTTGACCTCTGAGAAAAAGTGGTCCATATTAGTCCATCCTTTATCCTTTGACTTGTCTAGTACGGAAGATCTTACCAGCAGCTTGCGCTTCGCTGACACAATTCTCAGCATTACTGAAGCACACAAGTTCCCACACCACAAGAAGGACCGGACCTTGTGGCGTGTTAGAGTTAATTGCACACTGTGTATTCAGAAAACGTTAATATTCCAGGCAAGCCTGTTGTCACGCAATCCATTGATGGTAGTGTGACAAAGCAAAAACAAAACCAATGGCAACCAATATGTGCGAGTCACCAACCAGAAAAGCTTTCCATCGCTAAGTGATGTTCAAACGAAAACATTAGAAATAGATCTTCACAGGTTTATTTCCGACTTACAGAATTTACGAACAAAAAAATCAATATATCAGAAAACGAATACAAGCAATTTAAATACTCGACATTCATTGAAGAAACTCAGAAACAACATGAAACGTATAGCGAGAATATTACAAAGATGTCTGTGAAACTAACCACGTTAAAAGCGAGGAATGTGATTACTGTCTCAAAAAGAAGGAAAAGAAAATAGGGGAAAAGAGGAATAGAAGCACTTGTTAAACTATTGGACATTGGATTCTGAGAAGAGGACTCGGTTACTTTTCTTCTCTTTGGAAATTCTATATAAAACGATTTCAAAATAACATTACAAATGATGTATATGGAAGTTGGGAAACAAAATCGCGTATTGAACTTTTGTAAGAGCGTTTTTGAATTATTGGCAAGATGATAGTGTTTCTGTTAAGGAAGCTATCAAAATAATGAGGACATTACATTTGTGCTGGGATACTGGCACGTTACTAATTTCGTAAATAAACGAAATTGTGACGTGGAGCGATAACTGGAACAGCAGGATCAAATTTGTGATGAAAAAATCCTAAGAGTTGTACAATATACACGATATAATCGAAATATCAAATCGTTACATTTCGGGGATGTGAAGATATTAAAGAATTAAGAAATTTTCAATATAAAGTAATGAAGTACGAAACTAAAAATATGAATAAACTCGCCTTCAGGTCGATATACAAGGTAGAAAAAATATGTGGTGTGACAAGAGGAAATAATTACGGAATAGTATAGTGGAAAAAGAAAAAAAAAACAACAAAAAGCATGACATACGGCTATATTAAAGTGAATTTTGGTACTTGCTTCACTGAGCTTTTAGTTACGTATTTGAATTCTACGTGTTATATTAAGATAAAAGTTGTTTATTGCATTTATGGTACTTAATTTCAGCGTGGATGGTGTTTATAAGCCATTTAAAAACACACAAAAACCGTTAGATTCACTTCGACATTTAAATTTAATTTGCCAAAATATTTTCATCGCTTTAAAACCGCGATCTGTTCATTGACAAAATTCCGAGCTTGACGCAATTGTTTTTGTTACAGCACACGATCTCAGATCAAGTACATCTCTGTAAGTACTTAATTTGTTCTTCGATCATTGATCTATTGTATCTTTGTGAACTGCTAATGTCATTTTGACAGTCCATTCAGCTAGTAAAAATGAGTTGTACCTGTAATTCAAAGGGGCCAATCTTGTCACATTCTGTGTCACACTGAATCTCCCTGAGTACTACGTTAAGTGTACATCTGTTTGTGGATTGTTCAACCACTTGCACGTTAATTTAACGAGCAGGCTGTTCCGTTGATCGGATCAATTGGAACCTTCGTCGTCGTAACCGACGGAGGGCCAGTTATAACGTCATTAAATATATGTAATTGAGTTTTACTCGTCATATGATGGAAAAGATTGAAAATCTACTTTTGCCTCCATGTGTAACATCAGAAAATATGGTATACATACAATAATATTTATGAAATTTCTTGTTACTTAAACAAAACGATGAAATAGATACTAATTTTCGAACGAAAAATATATTTATTGCCTTAAAATGAAATTAAAACAAAACATTCGTTCGTAATAAGTTCTGACTGATTCGAACGTAAGTACGCTTCTCGTTGTTGTATATTGTCTACGGAGGGAAACTAGTGCTCAGTGAGACTATAACACGACATCGACTAAACGGGATATGCTATAAAGATTTTGCTCTTAACTAAAACTCCGAGTGACTATAACTTTAGTTTGACTAACTCTTATGTGTCTATAACGAACAGTTATATCTGTTTACACAATGCACCGATATCAAATAATTTATTACATAATTAATTTAATAAGATTTCGTAATCCCCTTATCTGTCGTTGAGCTATGAAGGTGATAAAATGAATTGTAAGAATCGTTTAACAATTAATTATCTCAAATTTCCAAAGAAAGTAGTAAAAAGCTATGATGGCATAATTTAAAAGCCACACCCACTGATCAAATGGAATGATTACTAATAAATATTTTATCAATCAGATAAAAATTAACTACAAAATATGGCAAAAAAATATTCCAGATTTAGCTTTCTTGATAAATTAAAATATGGAAGAGTTTATGCCGCATCCTGCTTAATTGGACCAATGGAAGGAGCCTGTACTTGGTCGATCGGCTTGTCAGAAAGAGCAGCTAAATCCTGCATAAATCACACTATTGTCTTAAGGAAATATTGGATAACGTAGTCTTATTAGAAGTTCGATCGTTAGAACATAAATTCGATTTTTAGACTGATTCTGAACTAGGAAAATAGTCACTTTTTGAGGTATCGTCCGAAAAGGAAGAAACAACTGGTGAGGTGGTGGAGCTTGGTGTAGCTTGGCACGACGACCGTAAATTCCACGAAACAGGACGCGACGACGAAGTTGACAGAGCCGGAGTAGCAGGACCAGCCTATCGTATTGTAAATATTTACACGAAACATCTAATCGGCCGATCAATTGACAGGTGGACTGCTACTAACTCAAGCGACAGGTTCTAAGTGAGGCGGCGTATAATTATGTCGACCGATTTAAAGCTTGTACATTGCGTGCCTAAATTTACGTCAACCGTTCTAAATGGTTTGACGTTATGAGTTCAAATTCTGCCTTTACTCTGTCCTGGGTCGATAACATAAAGTATCAGTAAAATACTATGGTTTATATA
>NC_068983.1:43121033-43126071 GCF_001194135.2 Octopus bimaculoides | reverse complement strand
TCTGTGGTACTATTTTGCATTTAAAATAAAATGAATATATATACAAATAATAATAATAATAATAATAATAATAATAATAATAATAATAATAATAATAAATATACAGTGCAGTACTGTTTCTACTTCGCTGATTTTCACCTATCGCGGGGGGTTTGAACCCGCGATATTCGAGGGATTACTGCAGTTGTTAAGTCTGGAATAAACACTGCAAAACACTTTTTCGACGCTCTAACAGTTTTTCCTGGTTGCTGCCACTGGGGCTTATATTATCGAATAGAAACACTTCTTCGTACAGATTTGCAGCTTTGTGCTTATGCTAGAGTTTATTATTTTCGCGTTGCGTCTAGTACCATCGCGCGGCGCAAGAGTCTACCGAGCTTAAAAACTACCTTCATATTGGGCTGTAAGATTCTCAATCACAGATTCAACCTTTGTGTTGCGAGTTGGGACAAGTCAGCCACGTGGAGCATATCCTTGATTAAAGTTTTATTCGTTGAAATTTCCATTAAAATCCAAGTTAACGCGTTACAACAGGTTATGGACCTGCTTAATGTAATTAACCCTTTGGTTAGACTAAATTGAGAAGGCGTGTGGCCTAGTGGTTAGAGTTTTCGGCTCACAATCGTAAGGTCGTGAGTACGATGCCCGGCGGAGCATTGTGTCCTTGAGCAAGACACTTTATTTCACGTTGCTCCAGTCTACTCAACTGGCCAAAATGAGTTTGCATCTGTATTTCAGGGCCAGCCTTCTCCCTGAGATCTATATTAAGGGTACATGTGTCTGCGGATTGTTCAGCCACTTGTGCGTTAATTTCACGGACAGGCTGTTCCGTTGATCGCATTAACTAGAACCCTCGTCGTCGCAACCAAGGAAGAGCCTGTTTTGAGACTTAAGTCAGTCATGGGACTCGAAACACCGGAGCTTTATCCTGTTTCGATGGAGTATAAGTGGTCGAGGTCACAACCCCCACCTCTGAACGGGACACCGATCTTCATTTGCAGTTGAATGGACTGCAGCGACGTGAGATGAAATGATTTAATCAAGAACACAACTCACTTCCCGGTCTGGGGTCAAGACTACGATCTTATACTTGTGAGAGTAACTCATTAATCACTAGGTTAGGCACCTTCGTATTGGTTACAAGGGAATAATTCTAAAACATTGTCATCGTACCTTCTTAATGTGTCTCTACGGAAATTCAACGAAGAACTGTAAAATAACGAATAAATTATCCAGTGACTTCGCTGACATAAACTATACCTATCCATGGTACCTATTTTGCAGCTGATTAGGCTGACCGACTTCTGACTCGTCACGGACACGGACACGGATACAGCCTTGTTTCAGTGATGAGATTACGATCTACAAGCTTATATATTTCATGCTCTCTCTCTCTCTCTTCCTCTCTTTCTAGTGATATAACAAGTGTTTTCAGCGCCCAGTGGTAAAAATATTCCTGATGCTCCACCGCAAACTTGATAAGCCAGATGCTATTCTGTACCCCTTCACAATTGCATTGTATGCAGGGCTGGATGCTACCGCGTCACTTCTAGCTACGCCTCTGACTTTCTCCCACAGGTACACAAGTTGTGAGGAATTGCCCTGTCGTTGAGAAGCTCGCTTTGCAGCCACGTGATTTCAGGTTCAGACTCACGGTGCCATGAGCTGGTGGCTTCTACTATAGCCCCGGGTCGACCAATGCAATGTGAGGGAATTTGGTGAACAGAAACTGTGTGGAAGCCCACGTGTGTGTGTGTGTGTGTGTGTGTGTGTGTGTTTGTGTGGCGTTTGTGCGTGTGTATGTGTGTACCTTTGTGTTTGCATCTGTGTATCTGTGTTTTTGTATCTGTGTATCTGTGTGGAAACCCGTCACACACGCTCGCGCGCATATTTGTGTTTGTCATCCCACGTCACTTGGCAATCGTTGTTTTGTTTGTAACTTAGCGATTCGACAAAAGATAGCAATGTAATAAGTACCAGACTTTAAAAAATATGTCCAGCTGTTGATCTTTTCGACTAAACCCTTGAAGGAAATGTTCTAGCATGACCGCAGTTCAGGACATGTTGACTTTCTGACAAGCTGAGACTAAACATTCGCTCCGAATAAACCGAGTCATGTTAAATGATTTACCCAAAGAGAATATAATTTTTTTAATCACAATTATCAATTGAAATTCATTTTATTTAAACATATTGGTTTAAAAGATACAGGAATACATTTTTTATTCTCAAACGCGTGATATTGCTAATAAAATAGCGTGATCAGGTTAAATTATCCATACATTGGAGAAAAATACGTTACCGGCCAGCGATGAGACGCGAACTCACATCTCTCTGACTATGCGTTAAGTGCTTTATCATTAAGTTAAACTGTCCAGTAACGAATTCGTCTGCAATTTTAGAACTTATAGATTTAGCTTCATAAGACGCTAACGTTAAATTCAACTTACGATGAAAATAAACAAAGTTTGTTTTAGAAGCGTTGAGATGTATTGAAAGATACAGAAATAATTTTTTTTTATTCTCAAACGCGTGATAATGCTAATAAAATAGCGTGATCAGGATTGGCTTAAGTTCTAGCACAGAGTCAGCAATTTTCGAGGATTAGGAAGTCGATTACATCGATCCCTGTGTTCAAGTGGTGCTCATTTTATCGATGCCGAAAGGATGAACAGCAAAGTGGATCTCGGCGGAATTTGAACTCAGAACGTAAAGACGGCTGAAACGCCACTAAGAATTTTGTCCGGCGTGCTCACGATTCTGGTAGCTTGCAACTCCGCTTTTTTTTATTGAAAAGGCAGTATGAATCAACTCTTTGTTTTGCTCGATTTTTAAAAAAATGAATTCATGCTATAAAAGTTTTCTTGTAGCAAATAATTGACATGATTAAACGAGTGAAAAACGAACAGTCAAAGAAAAGCTGCCAGTTATTACATGAGGATTATGATATAACTTCCATACAATCATCAGGATAGAAGAAATCATTAACTGAAGTGCGCGTAGTCGAATAACGACGTCACAAAAGGAGGAAGCTGTTAGGATTAATGGAAATAATTGATCTGTTGCTAACAATAGATGTCAAAGTAGTTTAATACTACCAACAATAAATATGCTTTGGCTGACAGCAGAATTGGAAAGACAAAACAAACACCATTAGATTGATGATGGGTGTGTGGAGTAGTAACTTAATTCAACATGTTATGAAGCTCAGAAACAAATTATGACAATAGCGGGTGACACGTCGAAGAGCAACGAGCAATACTTACAAACCAATTGAGTTTAGAAAGTGAAAGACATTTAACTCGTCTTTCTTTGACAATCTTTGGAATTGAACAAAAGCATGAACACCATATCTCATGATCATTATATTTGTCGAATAAATCGCGTGTGTTCATAACATTTGCAAAAGGACTTTGAGATAGCACAGTGTTTCGATTCATTGTGTCTTCTCAGTCAAAGCCACCCTATAGCTGAACCGATGAATCTCTCCGGAGCACAAGTTCTTGTTTATAAGAATCAGTAAATTGTTTGCTGATGTGTGCTAATGTCTGCCAAACAGATAGTCATTCATGAAGCACTAACAGAACGGCAAAAACCCAAGCAGTAACGAATCTATTCATTCTTATAAGCTCTGACAGATTCGAACAGAAATATCTGATTGCTGTCGCTTTCTGTCAACAGAGAAAACTTTCTCTCTTTAGATCAGTGGTTCCTAAAATTTATTGGGCTGCCGCCCCCTTGACACCCAGGTCACATTCCTAGCGATCCCACCCCAACTAACCATCACAAACGTAGACCTCTTTCTGAAGCAAATTCAAAGCAACAGTATTTCACAAATAAAACTTAACCTAATGAACCCATTATGTTGTTGTTTTTATATGAATCGCTACCTCATTATCTCCCCATTTTTTTTACATGAATCACTCCCTCATTATCGCCCCACTTTCTCCAATGACCTCTTGGACCTTTCCACTGCCCCAGGGGGCAATACTTATTACTTTTGGAACCACTGCCCTAGACGATTCATGTTCACAACATACCAGATTCAGTAACACAAAGTGTCAGTGAGACAAAGCGTTAAAGCGTTGTTTCGACCTCGTTGTGTATCTTCTCAGACAAAGCTACATCATGGCAAGAGCTCTTAGATATAGAAATCAGTAAATAAATGATTTGCTGATGCATGCTAATGCCTTCACAGTAAAGGTTTATGGCCTAGTGGTTAGGGTGTTACGCTCACAATCGCCAGACCATGGGTTCGATATTATGCTCGATATCATATTATGTTAATGCTAATATGTAGTATTAATGTTGATTAACTATGTTAATTATGATATATCGGGTACATTACGTTAATGTTGGTATATTATGTTAATATCGATACGCTAAGGCAAGTTGGCGAGCTACAAGAATCGATAGCACATTGGGGGGAAATTCTTAGCGATATTTTGTCTGCCTTTACGATCTGAATTCAAATTCCACCCAAGTCGATTTATTTTTTGCCTTTCATCCTTTCGCAGTCGATAAAATAAGTACCAACTGAAAACTAGGGTCGATCTAATCGACTTACTCCGTCTCCCAAAATTTCTGGCCTTGTGCTAAAATTTAAAACCAGCATTGATATACTATCTTTTAAAGATGATTTTCTCTTGTAATAATAATCATCATGATCTCAATACTGTCATATTTTACAACTAATGAATTATCAGTAAACTAATAAAGAAATTCAATCTAGGCATATTGATTTCTAGCTGTGTGTGTGTGTGTGTGCTGAGGGGGTTTAAAAGTGGAAATTATTAAATTTTTGTCACTAAGGAATCGATAGTAATTCTAAATCTTGTGGACAATATTATGAAGAGCAGTTAATCACGTTAAAAATAATTTGATGTGTTGGACAAAAGACCGGACGTTCGTATTTTATCAGCAGTATTGATACAGATGCTTTGGCCCACAATCAATTATCTGTTAAAATCAATATTCGCACATACATACACATACACACGCACATCTTATATATATATATATATATATAAGATGCTTT
>NC_068983.1:43120199-43120921 GCF_001194135.2 Octopus bimaculoides | reverse complement strand
TCCCGTTGAATTCATTAATTTAATTCATAGCAAAAGTGACAAAAAAAGGGGAGAAAAGAAAAAGAAAGAAAGAACCAAAGCACAGGTGTATCCCTTAGTGGGTTGAACCCCCAACCCCTAACTCTCTCACGTTATATATATATATATATATGGTAGACATGTAGATATTGTTGTTGCTGTTTGTTCCCTCTGGAGCCATGACTGGCTCATAAGGGCCAGTCCTCCGGTTTCATTGGCGTATAAGTTCCCCACCTGGACGGGACGCCGGTCCGTCGCAGGTGAGCTGCTAGATGCAGGAGGAAAGAGTGGGAGAAAGTTGTGGCGAAAGAGTCAGCAGAAGTTCGCCATTACCTTCTACCGTAGCCGCGTGGAACTCAGGTGTTTCGCCCATAAACACACACATCACCCAGTCTGAGATTCGAACACGCGATCCCTCGACCACGAGTCCACTGCTCTAACCACTAGGCCATGTGCCTCCACAGATGTGTAGATACAACTCTGTAAATAATTACCCCAGCCAGTTAAATCCCGTTTGCCGTTCAAAGATACGAGATTAATGTATGATTAATGATTGGTTTGTTAGTTTGTAGTGCTGGGTTCAATTCTTTCCGAGACTGGAGTGAAAGAGAGGTAGTGTAATTTTCTCAAGAATTGGAGTTTAATCTATCAGCTATGTCTATATATATATATATATATATATATATATATATATATATATATAT
>NC_068983.1:43118361-43119913 GCF_001194135.2 Octopus bimaculoides | reverse complement strand
ATATATATATATATATATATGTGTGTGTGTGTGTGTGTGTGTGTATGGTCATGCGCATAAAAACACAATAAAGTGCAAAATATATAATCTAATTATTACATATATGATACATATATATTGCTGATATAATGCATACATAATGCAAAATACCCTGCAGACTGTGATGGTCAATGATGCAGAAATAACATTTTAAAAATAATTTTTTCCGGTATCAAATGATTCATAGCCCGCTTCTGTTCCACGGACAGTGATTGGAGACCCCTGCCTTAGGATGTGAATATGCCAACAAACACTCGATCCACACTCCCAGAAGTAACTAAAATCAGTCTTGAAAATGTGTTTTAGGAACTAGAAGGTGATAGGTGCCTTAAGGGCCACCCCTCGCGAACCAACAGTAAAGGAACGCCATTTCTTCACATATCATTTTCGATTTCCATCTTCGATTGCAATGTCTTATTAAATGTCCCCGCCCACCACCACCACCACCACCAAAAAACCTTTCTACTGTTCTATCAAGTAATTAACCCCACCTTCTTAAAGTCATTTGAATATTCTATCAAACACACACTCTTACACTCACAATCATAATTATAATATCTCACCCTCAATCAAACAATCATCACGCCCTGATTTAGTGTAATTTGAATATTATACTCCATTCTCTCTTTGATGAAATATAAATATGCTTCTATATAGTACCACCAACACTCCTAATGTAGCATCACTGACTTTGCTGTCAATCAATCATTCTCAACCTCTGAATGCTAACTGAATAACTTAATACTCAATCTCGCTTTTTAAAAAGTAGTTTAATTATGGACTCAAATTAACCACTCCTTTGCTATGAATATATTTGAATATCTCTAATTTAAATAACATATATAAGTACTTGCACCCATTCTCTCAATTTGATAAAAACATCTTGTCAAATAAACCGCGCCCACTTTATCAATATATTTGAATATTCTTACGCTCACTCCCTCAATCAAATAAACCATTCCCACTTGGTCAATGCATTTGAATATTCCATCAAATATTCGCTCCTATACTCCTCAAGGGTAATTTAAATACCATTTCCAATTCCTTATTCCCGCCCTCTCGATATGATACAAAACTGTCAATGAAATAAATCATGCCCACTCTATCAAAATCCCATAAAATATTCACGCCTACTCCATCAATGGTATTTACGGTGTTTCGAGTTACGCCTTTTACGACTTTACGTCATATTTTTAAGAACTCAATAGAAGAAAAACCTCAACTTCAGTCGGTTTATTCAGCTTTACATCGCTCTCAGACAACATATTAAAAACCATAAAATATTTTGAAATACAACTAAAAAACCAATCACGAAGTGCAAATCATTAATTTAAATAGATATAGGCGCAGGCGTGGGTGTGAGGTAAGAAGCTTGCTTCCTAACCACATAGTTCCGGGTTCAGTCCCACTGTGTGGCACCTTGGGCAAGTGTTTTCTGCTAAAGCTTCAGGTCGACCAAAGCCTTGTGAGTGGTTTTGGTAGACGGAAACTGTAAGAAGCCCGTCGTTTATAT
>NC_068983.1:43110303-43118250 GCF_001194135.2 Octopus bimaculoides | reverse complement strand
TATATATATATATATATATATATATGTGTGTGTGTGTGTGTATGTGTGTGTGTGTGTGAGATACATATGTGTGTCTGTGATTGTTTCCCCATCGCCGCTTGACAACCGGTGTTGATGTGTTTTCGTCCCCGTAACTTAGCGGTTCAGTAAAAGACACTGATAGAATAAGTACTAGGCTTAAAAATAAGTCCAGGAGTCGATTTGTTTCGACTGAAACCGCTCAAGGTAGTGCTCCAGCATGGCCGCAGTTAAATGACTGAAACAAGTCAAAGAATAAAAGATTAAAAGTTTTTTCGTGTTACATCGTTTTTCGAGTTAAGTCGCATGTCTTGGAACCATTGATCGATGTAAGTTCTGGTATGCCCGTACTCAGCAACAATTACTCACCCTCACACTTTCAATATTACATGAACAATATATCACATAAGCCCCACCCATTTTATAAATATATGTAAATACCCCATAAAATATTCACTCCTACTTCCTCCAATATACCACTCCCACTCATTGTAATCTGACGCTAGTACGAAGTCCCCGTTCCAATTTTTATCAATGGCGATTCTGCGTGTTAAAGGCGAGGTAATCGCATCACTATCAGAATCTACACTATACGTATGAAGCAACCAGAAGCATTTATCTTTTGAAAAGGTGATCAAATCAGTCTTTCTTTAGTTCTTGTTTTGAAGAAAGGTGCACCCCCCCCACACAGACACACACACACACACACACACACACACACACACACACACACACACACAAAAGATTAACTGAGGAAATTAATTGTCTTTTTTGTTAGAACAAATGTCTTAAAGATGATTTATGGAATGGCGACACTCGATAATACATATATACATATATGTGTGTGTATGTATCTATAGATCTAAATGTGTGTATGTATGTATAAATATATATGATATATACAAATGTGAATATATATATGTGTGTGTGTATGTATATGTAAATATGTATGTATATATGTGTGTATGTGTGTGTGTATGTGTGTAGACAGTTATATAATCATATAGGTGCTTATGTATATGAATATAGAAGTATACATATATAATACATATGTCTATATAGTATATATGTATATATTTTCACACATTTATATATATATATATATATATATATATATATACATATATATATATATATATATATATATATATATATATATATACATATATATATATATATATATATGTATATGTATATGTATATATATACATATTGTATAGTCGAAGATAAGAGGGCGAAACTACAAGGACTTTCCGGACTCCGACTGATGAGGAAATCCGGTGTGGATGATCCGTGTATCTTGTTTTTGTCCTGTTTACCGTTATCATGTATTTTCCCGCATGTTAAGTTTTGTTAGTTCCCGTTTGTTGTGCTCTTTCTTTCCTACCTTTGATTTATACATACATACATACATACACACACAGCTCGCTTGTGAAACTAATGTGCAAAAGGCTGAGTACTCCGCAGACACGAATACCCTCAACACAGTTCTCTTGAAGATTCAGCGAGACACAGGACATGACAAGACTGTCCCCTCAAAGTACAGGCATAGCTCACTTTTGCCAGCTGAGTGGACTGAAACAATGTGAAATAAAGTGCTTTGCTCAAGGACACGACACATCGTGGTCGTATCGAACTCACGATCGTTAGCTCGTGTGCCGAATACCCTAACCACTAAGCCACGCACCTTCACGCACACATATACACACACCACACAATCTTACACACACACAGACACACGCACACACACAGACACACACACACACAGACACACACACACAATGTCATGTGTTTTCCGTACTTATTAAGTACCTAGATCTTAAACCCCATAATATTCTCTTCTACTCTAAACACAAGGCCCAAAATTTGGTAGAAGGGGACCAGCCGATTAGATCGACCTCAATACGCAACTGGTACCTAATTTATCGACCCCGAAATGATGAAAGGCAAAGTCGACCTTGGCGGAATTTGAACTCAGGACGTAAAGACAGACGAAATACCGCTAAGCATTTCGCCCAGCATGCTCACGGTTCTACCAGCTCACCGCCTTTTAAACCCCATTAATATTCATGCCACTAAAGTACTGACGTGCCCTTCTTAATAATCAACTAAAAATCTTCCATGTAGTTTCAATTGAATATCAGAATTTAAAAACCTGTACATAATATAAAATAACAAGAGAAACAATGAAACTAGATCCAGTTCTCTGGAGACGAGGAGAATTTTGACTACAAGAACTGTAAATAAGGATACAATTCATATGATGAAGAACTAAGTCCAGACTGAACCAAAATGGGTGAATACATAAACAGCTATATACAACTATATATATATATGTGTGTGTGTAAGGCGGCGATCTGGCAGAAACATTAGCATCCCGGGCGAAATGCTTAGCGGTATTTCGTGTCTTTACGTTTTGAGTTCAAATTCCGACGAGGTCGACTTTGTCTTTCGTTCTTTCGGGGTCGATTAATTAAGTACTAGTTGCGTACTGGGGTCTGTCTAATCGACTGGCTCCCTCCCTCAAAATTTCGGGCCTTGTGCCTAGAGTAGAAAAGTATATATATATGTGTGTGTCTGCGTATATATATATATATATATATATATATATGTATAAGCATATGTGCAAATATATATTTGTTTATGCTCGTGTATTTTATATGTATTTGTACGTATGTATATGCATGTATATGTACACATAATACACACACATACACACTCTTATATATGTATACGTATATATGTACATACACACACATACACATATATATATAAATACACACGCACACATATATTATGCATGTATGTCATTATTCAGTTGATTTCAAATTTTTTGCCAATCGAGGAAGAACCGGTTTCTAACCTGCATCCAAGGCTCCTTCATTGGAATTTCAACATCAACAATAGGGGATTTTGTATGTATGCATGTATGTATGTATATGTGCAGATTTGTATGTTTTATGCATATATACTCACGCATATAGTTGCATATCTAAATGCAACTTAAATGATAAATTTCTGGAAAGTTTCACAGATTTTTACAATTCCAGTGATGACTTGGATCTGTAGTCTTCGAATTAGCTTTCTCCTTTCTGGTTTTGGAAAGTCAAATTTCTCAAGAATGGTATTTAAGCAGTGTGTTACATATCCCAGGGACCCAATAAGTACAGGTATAGACCTGAACTTGTAATCTGGATAGAGCAACTGCAAATTTCTCAATAGTTCAGCGTAGGTGTTCTCTTTTTCGCCGCTCTTCAGATTTATGTTAACATCTGCTGGGCAGCTAATTTCCACAACTGTGCACAGTTTCTCTTCTTTATCCCATGTATGTATGTATGTAAGTATATATGTATGTATGTATGTATGTATGTATGTATGTATGTATGTATGTATGTATGTATGTTTGTATGTATGTATGTATGCATGTATGTATGTATATACAATTCTGAGAGTTAGTGTACATTTGTAGTAGGAATGTTTAGTAGTCCTGATTAGCCGTCCGTAATTGATATAGAAAACTATTAAATCCACAAGATTCTCGTTTGTCTATTCCAGCCGTTTGAATATGTCTTTTCACTGTAAAATATCGCTTCTCAAGAAACGATATTTTATAATTGCAGACACTTTATATCAGAGAAACGAGTGGGTGCGATGTTTTTCCTTTTATTATTATTTAGCGAGTCTTTAAACAGCTGCGGATTTCTCTTCGTAAATTTGTCAACTCTAAAGAAATGACTCGAGTAGTTGAAAGAAATTCTTTGAAGCTAAGGTGAGAAGAGATTTGATTTATGGAATGATTTTAGTAGCCATTAAAAATATATCTCTACGCGACAAATTATTTAAAAGTTTGAATTTTGTTTAAAGATTATCGGGAATGGAGTCTTTATTTGATAATAAGCCCTTATAAATATTGGTTAATCGGTTGGTTGTTTGATTCTTTAACTTCTCCATTCATACTTTATATAGTACAGAGAAAGGAATATATATATATATATATATATATATATATATATATATATATATATATGTGTGTGTGTGTGTGTGTGTGTGTGTAATGCGAGAGAGAGAGAAAGAGAAAGAGAGAGCGAGAGAGTTAACGGAAGAGGTGATGCAGTATAAGTGCAAATACTAGGCTTAGTGGCAGGCAATGTTTCAATGAATGCTATACACCAGAGTAAGCTAGAAATAACCACAGAGACACGGGAGAATGACCAGGAGGATGAGGTGGAGTAAATGACAGAGTAACTGAAAAGAAAATACTCTGCAAAAGTTAATATTTATTGTAATGAATATTTTCCTTAGATGCTTTTTCAAGTAAACTGTTCGGTAGTCGAGTAAGTGTTCCCCATTAAATCTCTAGGGCATTTGCTAACTTAAGAATTTACCTGAAAATGTTCCAAATGAAGAAACTACTACAATTACTCTAATAATATTGGTTTCAAAACTTGGCACAAAGCCGGAAATTTCGGGGGAGGGGGTTAGTCGATTACATCGATCTCAGTAGGCAATAGTACTTATTTCATTGGTCTAGAAGGGATAAAAGGCAAAGCCGACTTCGGCGGAATTTGAACTCAGAACGTAAAGACGGACGAAATGCCGCTAAACATTTTGTCCGACGCGCTAACGATTCTACCAGCTCGTCGCCCATACACGTTTGCCTGTGGGTAGCAACAAGAAATATGGAAAATAATTTTTATCAAATAATTCATGTGGCCAAAGAATAACTTCCAAACTTAATCGTCATTTGACGGGTAACGCTCGAATTAAATACTGATATAAGATTGAAAATTTTACATAATATAGCTGCGAGCTGCGGCCATGCTTGAGCACCATCTTTAAAAGTTTAGTCGAACAAAAAGAACCCAACACTATTATTTAGGTCCAGTAGTAATTCTATCGTCTCTTTTGTCGAACTGTTTAGTAACGGCAGAATAAATGCAAAGTTGACCTCGGTGGGATTTGAACTCAGAACGTACAGACGGGCGAAATACTGCTAAGCATTTTGCCCGGCGCGCTACCGATTCTGCCACCTCCCAATAACTAAATACTGGTTTCAAATTTAGACACAAGACCAGCAATTTCAAGGCAAGGGGATAAACCAATGATATCGGTCCCAGTGCTCAACTGGTACTTATTTTATCGACCCTAAAAGGATGAAACGCAATGTCAACCTCGGAGGAATTTGAACTCAAAACGCAAAGACGGACGAACTGTCGCTAAGCATTTTGTCCGGTGTACCTACGATTCTGCCAGTTCCCAACCTTACTAGTAACTAAATATTGCATGCTATCCTACCCGTCGCGCTAACTGAGTCTGGTGATATAATTAAAACTTCTCATTTCACTTTCTGTAAGTTTATTAGACACTGTATATGTTTTCATTAGATGATTTAATTAATATAATTACATCTTCTCTTCCAATTAAATTACAAGGTAACACTTGAACATTATCAGTAATTATATTGCCGAGTTTCACCGTTAACCGTAAATTATTTCCTTGTTCTGAACAGCCGCCTCTATATCCATATCTAAAGTAGACTTCCAGGTAGAGAAATAAGCAAGAGGTTTGTATTGAAGAGATAAACAAGGAAGGTCTATTTTCAGTGGGACACAATATTTTCTTCAATGGCAACAGATGTTAAAAACTTGACAGCTTTAAATAACAGCCGGTGCCATGCTGTATCAATAACAATCACGCATATGCAGTTGTGATTAGCTAATCTGTAAAGTAGTGGTTCTCAACCGAGATTCGCATGGCCTCTCGGGGATCCATATGTCCCTTGAGGGTCCATGTAAGATTTTGTTGTTAAAAGGTTATCTGCAATAAATTGGTTATACTCCAACAATACACAAAAAGCTTTTGTTCGTTTACTTTTCTCAGTCATTTTGACAGCAGCCATGCTGGAGTATCGCCTCTAAGTCAAACAAATCGACCCCAGGACTTATTCTTTCTAAACCTAGTACTTATTTTATCGGTCTCTTTTGCCGAACCGCTATATTACGGACACGTAGACACACCAGCATCGGTTGTCAAGTGAAGGTGGTGGGAAAAACACAGACACACACATATATACATATATATACGACGGGCTTCTTTCAGTTTCCGTCTACCAAATCCACTCACAAGGCTTTGGTCGGCCCGAGGCTATAGTAGGAGACACTTGCCAAAGGTGCCATGCAGTGGGATTGAAGCCGGAACCATGTGTTTGGGAAGCAAGCTTCTTACCACACAGCCAGTCCTGCGCCTATATTTTAATTTTTTTTAATACAATTCCTAATATTTAATTACAAAAATAAATTAAGTCTTTTTTTTTCTATATTCATTTCAAGTCTGTCAAGTCACAAGTACCTTAGACTGACAGTATTTTACGCAATAAACGTGCAGTTCCAAGTAATGCCGATTTTTGCGATACACCTAGATTCCATGGTATTTCTAAAGTTTCCAGATGTTTCTTCAGCATGGGTGGTATCGAACCCAATGATCCCATGACAACAGGGACAACATTTATGTTTAACTCTCATAGCTGCCACATCTTAGCAATCTCAATTCTCAGGTCTCCATATTTATCAATCTTTTCTCTTTCTTTCATGATAATATGTTGATCTCCTGGCATTGGCACGTCGATTATTAGCTACTCTTGTTTGTCCTTTCTAAAGGTTACTATATCTGGCTTTCGGTGCTCTAAGACCTTGTCTGTCTGGAAGTCAAAGTCTCAGAGGATTTTTGCCTTCCCCTTTTCGTCCATTACCTTTTCCGGTGTATGTTGGTACCAAGCTCGTTACCTCATATCCATACTTACGGCATAGTAGCCAGTGGAAGTTTTAGGCAACCTTGTCGTGTCTACGCTTGTACTCTTTCTGCGCAAGACTTTCACAAGCACTAACAATGTGAGTCACTCTTTCGACCCTCTTCCCACACATTCTGCAGAGATTAATTGCACTTGTGTGGTATATATCCTTTTTCACTGAGTTGGTATTCAATGCCTGATCCTGGGCAGCGATGATTAGGCTTTAAGTATTCTTATTTTAGGTCACCCTTGCTGAGCCACCTCCATGTTGTGAGTTTCACGGTGGAACTGACCAGATAATTTCATGCAGAATAGAGTTTCCTCTCTCTCGTTGGCTACCCATGATCGGAATTCATTAGCACTCTAAAGTCTATTTTTGGTAAATCCTTCTGCTTTAGCAGCATACTGTAGTAGGTCTTGTTTGCTGGTTACCAAATATTCTGCCATGTTTCTTCTTTCACTCTCGTACGCTAACCAGCCCACGTCCACATTTACACCCATTCATGTAGAGCCTGTGTACGTTCGCCTTAGGGTGGAGGTCACCATGGATTGTCATGTTTTTCTGGCAGTGCGATCGAGTTGGTTAATCTCTACTTGTGTCCATCTCAGGATGGGTGCACATATGTTGATGACAGACACAAGGTTCCTTGAGTTGAGCTTTCATTTCAAGATAAGTTTGAGGTGCTTCAGATATGCAGTGATGACCTTGTCTTTTATTTCTCTAAGCAAGATATTGTCCAGTTCCAAGATCCCAAGGTACTTGTACCTATCATCATCCGGGTCTTCCATTCTCTCCCCGTTTGGCAATTCTATGCCCCTACAATCTGTTCTTTCCCCCCGCTTCAAAGTGGGCACCGCATACTTCGAAATACCGAGTTCCATCCCTATATCTTTGCTGCACATCTGCACAGTCTCAGTCAGCTTCTCCATTTCAGGCTCTGTTTATGCGAACATTATTATTATTATTATTATTATTATTATTATTATTATTATTATTATTATTATTATTATTATTATCATTATCATTATTATTATCATTATTATTATTATTGTTCAGTAGTTTTATTTTTATAACGTGCTTTCACTTCACTACCGAGCGCAGCTCTGTGCGCTTTGGGTATGTGCTGTGGTTTGTTATGGTG
>NC_068983.1:43105711-43106229 GCF_001194135.2 Octopus bimaculoides | reverse complement strand
TATATATATATATATATATATATATATATATGTGTGTGTGTGTGTGTGTGTGTGTGAAAGCATATTTTGCACACAACCCTGGAAAAAAGCTCTTGTGAGAAATATATAGATTCATATTGGTTAATGGGTGAGATAAACTGAATAACGACAGTTTAATATGGCGGATTTATCGGGCAAAGAATAAAGAAGATTAACGACTTAAAAAAATATTAGAGTCTTCTAATAAAAGAATACACACACACACATATGTGTGTGTGTGTGTATTCTTTTACTTGTTTCAGTCATTAGACTGAGACCATGCTGGGGCACTACCTTGAGAAATGTTGAGTCGAGTTAATCGATTCAAGTTTTTATATTCTTTTAAGCTTGATATTTATTCTGTCAGTATCTTTTGCCGAACAGCTAAGTTATGGAGACGCAAACATACCAACACCGGTTGTCAAGTGCTGGGGGAATTAACATTGACAAAAGACGGATACACACACACAC
Organism: Octopus bimaculoides; assembly: GCF_001194135.2. Taxonomy (NCBI): domain Eukaryota; kingdom Metazoa; phylum Mollusca; class Cephalopoda; order Octopoda; family Octopodidae; genus Octopus; species Octopus bimaculoides. The sequence goes on along the minus strand of NC_068983.1, from coordinate 43,105,740 downwards.
ACACACACACACACACACACACACACACA
>NC_068983.1:43102536-43105701 GCF_001194135.2 Octopus bimaculoides | reverse complement strand
CACACGCACACACACACACACACACACACACACACAATGGGCTTCTTTCAGTTTCCGTCAATCAAATCCACTCACAAGGCTTTGGTCCGCCTGAGGCTATAGTAGAAGACACACGCCCAAGGTGTCACGCTATGGGACTGAACTAGGAAGTGTGTGCTCAGGAAGCAAGCTTCTTACTATACAGTCAAGCCAGCGCCTGTTTGAAAAGAAAAAGAATAAGAGACAGAAAACTACAGCTCAGAAACATTAGTATTCAAGTTACATTTAGTTCAATCAATGTATAATACTTTTTTATTGATCTGATCAGATATCGTGGCCAATATTTGTTTAAGATGTTATGTTAAACGACAAGAGTTTTGCTACTTCACACAGTTGGAGTTCAATCGATTATGATTCATTCTATTTACATTGAATGATTTTCAATACGTTTTTATATTAATAAAAATAATCTCCCAGGATTAAGGTTGTTGTGTAATTGTTATTATTGTTAGAGAAAGAGGCGATTTGGCAGAAACGTTAGCATGCCAGGCAAAACGTTTTGTGGCATGTCGTATGTCATTACGTTCTGAGTTCAAATTCCGCCGCGGTCGACTTTGACTTTCTTTCTTTCGGGGTCGATAAAATAAGTATGTCTTAAGTACTGGGGGTCAATATAATCGACTAATCCCCTTTCCCAAATTTCAGGTGTTGTGCCTATAATAGAAACAATGATTAGAGTATCGAAAGCGGTCAGCTAACAAAATCGCTTGCACGCCAGACAAAACAGCGTCATTATTTTCGTACTTATGCTCTGAGTTCAAATTCTGAAGTCGGCTTTTTCTTCGGGGTCTTTAAAACGGAGTAGTAGCAAAGTGTTGGGGTTTAGGTAGTCGACTATCCCGCTTCCACTAAATTTTAGGTTTTGTACCTATAATAGAAAGAAATCCTGACACGATCTTTTGACATTTGGCTCAGCTCAATGACATTTCAAAGAGAAAACCAGTTCTTCCTCCACTTCTGTTGTTTCCTCATTACTAATATCTTAGAATCACCCAAACTGATATTTCAAGCAAAAATAAATATCTTGAAATCTATCAGACATGTCTCTGTGCAGCTCATCCAAATGTGAAAAATACTGTTGAATGCGCTTTCCTTCAATTCAGAAAGGCTCGGAAACTGGAAAAACTAACTACAGCTTAATGTTACATTTGAATAGCTTTAACTCGAATAGAAACGAGGAGAGGATTAACTTTCCTTATATAAGGATTAATCTCTTTTTCTTGCAGTAGGAAATTAACTTCATTGAACTTTGTGATAAAGAACAGAATAAGAGTTTTGCAAATTTCAACAACTGTTTTAAAAACGAAACTTCCAAGCAGTTTCCCTTTCACAGTTATCGGACTGCTGTGTGTAACAACAAACGTTCAAAATCTTTTTTCATCAAAATTTATCAAATTATTAGAAACCAATTTAAGTGACAAACACTAACACAGCTACTACCTTCATAAAATGCGTTAAAATAATTATGCAGTTCTTTACTTCAGGCAAAAGTCAGAATACCAAATTATAGAAAATGAGAATCTCTTACACACACACACACACACACACACATATATATATATATACACGACAGGCTTCTTTCAATTTCCGTCTACCAAAACCACTCACAAGTCTTTAGTCGGCCCGAGGCTATAGTAGAAAACATTTACCCAAAGTGAAACGCAGTGGGACTGAACCCGGAACCATGTGGTTGGGAAGCAAGCTTCTTACCACACGGCCAGACCTGATCAGAAATATAATTTCAAAGTGTTCATGGTGTCATAGGGAGAATCTAATCAAAGACTTTGTAATTAAAAAACTAGCTGAGAACTTTCCGAAAATTAACCTTATTTTCCATCTTAATGTTAGTCTTGTAAGACGGAATGGGAACAATATGAAATGAAGTGTTTCGGTGAAAAGCACAACGCATCACCGAACTGGCAGAATCGTTAGCACGCCGGGCGAAATGCTTTGCGGTGTTTCGTCTTTGTTTAAGTTCTGATTTCAAATTCCGCCTAGGTCGACTTTGCCTTTCATCCTTTCGGAGTCGATAAAATTATTACAAGTTGAGTACTGGGGACGATTTAATCAATAATCCCCACTCTCAAATTTCAGGTCTTGGGCCTATATTAGAAAGGAGTATTATTATTTGTATTAATGATTTTTTATGAGGATGTTTGTTGATACCAGGTCTCCGTTCTGCTTCACTAGCGGGCTTCAATCAGTAGCCTCAGGCACAAAGCAGCCTCTGACTTGCCTTTCCCATTCCTTTTAGTCAATCCAAACATCTTCGTAGTATTTTAGCTGTTTCCAATTCTTAGGACACTGATAAATTGATTTGCCATAAAAAATTAAGAATTTTGGAGCTCTTTCTCATTGTTTAATATACATGTCTTGCTTACTATCAGATAAAGGGTTTCCAACCGAAACGTCACCCCCCTTCATTTCATTCAGAATATTAACTGATCTAATTCTCCTGTTGACCAATTGTGACCAACCATCACCAGTATCCTTGCATGCTGGATTTTACTTTATATGGAATGTAGTCAGAGTTAAACGTATAAGAAATATAAAGTTTGTCATTCGAGTAAACCTCATTCGACGAACGGCTGACATCTTTAAAGTGTGTGTCTGCATGTGTATGTGAGTATGTGCAAGTGGGTAGGGTCACATGGTAAATATTGAAAGTAAAGTCCCCTGGACATTACTGCCTCGAGTCCTGTGGCTCATACGACCGGTTACTAGATTTCTATGGCGTACAAATGACCAAGATCACAACACTCACTCCTGAACGGGGCATCAGTCCTTCGTAGGTTTATTCCTTTACAGCTGAGTGAATTTAAGCAACATGAAATAAAGTTTTTTGCTCAAGAGCACAACACAACGCTCGCTTCAGAGATCGTAATCATGGCCATGCCGCACCCCTTATCACTAGGCTACGCGCCTTTACACACGCGGCAAATGATGTCCGCTAATAAACGTTACAAAACAATGAAATACAATGCAGACATACATTCTGGAAATCGTGTATCTCTAGGTAGAGAGTCATTTACGTCTGTGGTTTTTCTCTCTACATTTGATCCATAGTTTCTATTTCTAAGTTTGTTTATGACCACAAATGTAACGCGACACACACATGCACACACA
>NC_068983.1:43099756-43102523 GCF_001194135.2 Octopus bimaculoides | reverse complement strand
CCCCCCCAAAAAAAAACATGGAGTTTATAGATTTCGTTTAAACGTTATAAAATATATTTTCAATGGCATACTGTGCAAAAAAAAGCAGTTACAACAACAAAAACATCATGATAATAATGATGTTGTTGTTGATGATGATGATGGTGGTGGTGATGCTGACGATTTAGATCTGTTTTTCGATAATAGCAAAAGTTATCGATGGTGAAAAAATACACACACACATGCACACATGCACACATGCACACGCACACACGCATCTGTGTGCATGTGTAAGCATTTGTCTATGTATGTGTGCGTGCGCGTATATATACATGTACATATGTATATATATATGTATATATGTATATGTATATATATGCGTATATGTATATATATATATATATGTATGTATATGTACATATATATGTATATATTTGTATATATATATATATATATATATATATATATATATATATATATATATATATATATATATATATATATGTATGTATATATATACACAGATATATATATATATACACATGCATACATTGATATACACCTCTATATATACATAAACACACACACGCACAAACATGCACACACATATATATAAGTGTATATCTTTGTGATTTAGTGGCATCACAGAAAATATTTCCAGCAATAAGAAAATATAATAGCGAGATTAATATCTAGTTTGGGAATATCCGACTCTAATATTTTAGATAAGAAAGCCATAAAATTGCAGATCTTTTCTAGCTGGAATATAGCGAGAATAGGGAGTTTGTGATAGAGACATTAAAACTGAATCGTCAAAGGAATTATACGTAGAGTTTCCTTCCTTCCTTCTGTTCTTTTTTATCTGGTAACCTCATCTGTCAATTCTCTTCGATCTACTTACGTGTCTTATTGGTTATTGATTTGAAACTTTAACAAATACTTGCGTATTGTGAAGGTGGGTATAGTTGATGAGGCCGTTACTCTAAAGTTTGATAGGTGCTAAGTTTTATCCACACAGGACTGATGAAACAATGTAGCTGCCCTCTGTGGGATTCGAAACTGAAACGTATATCTGAGGCGTAACGTGATACTATAAAGCTTTTCCTCCGACGTTCTAACGTTTGTGAAGGCGAGTGGCGTAGTGGTTAGGGTATTTGGCTCACAATCATAAGGTTGTGAGTTCGATTCCTGGTGGTGCAGACACTTTATTTCCCGTTGCTCCTGCTCATTCAGCTGCCAAAAAATGAGTTGTTACAAAAGGCCAGCCTTGTCACGTTCTGTGTCACACAGAATCTCCCAGAGAGCTACATTAAGGGTACGCGTGTCTGTGGAGTGCTCAACCACCTTGTACTTTATTTTCACGAGCAGACTGTTCGGTTGATCGGATCAATAGTTACCCTCGTCGTCGCAACCGACGGAGTGCCATTTTCTTTTAATGCCAACACACTGCCCATGTGTACTTGCATTATGAAACAAAATAGCCGAATCTGTGATGTATTGAACGATGAACTTTTGTCCATGCCTAAGTGGAGGCTCATGTCTTAGTGGTTAGCGTGTAGGACTCATGATCGTAAGATTGTGGTTTCAATTTCAGGACGGGGCAATGCGTTGTGTTCTTGAGCAAAACCCTTCATTTCACGTTGTCGCAGTTCACTCAGCTGGCAAAAATAAGTGATCCGGCAACGGACAGGTCTCCCATCCAAGGGAACTATATACGCTAGAGAAACTGGGAAACCGGCCTTATGTGTTTAAATGACTAGGGAAGGAGCTTTATCCTTCTTTTTTGTTATGCATCTAAGAAGACAGAATTAATTCTATATTATTTAGGATACTAACTTCATAAATCACAAAGTAGTGGGATCGATTCCTAGGCCGGGTGTCATGTTATGTTTCTGAGCAAAGCACATCAGTCTACTTAACTGCAAGTGGATACCACCTAAGAGCCGATGCAGACTTCTCTCTCCATCCATCCAGCTGCCCCATCCTCAACGCTCCACTGAGTCAAAGAGTGGAAGGTCCGTTAGGGTGTCTGAGCTTGCCTTTGTTTATATAGAACACCTGAAACAATAAGCAAAAGAATGGCAAATAATTGATAGCGACAGAAACAGTATTAATACGAAAAGGTAATATTTACTTCCCACTTGAAGCACTCGTGTTTATATCGCTGGCGATATAAACCCAAGTGCTTTTATGCCCCACCAAGTCCATATGAGAGGTTCTCTTATGGTAAATAATGCAGTATTCTCTGCTAACACGAATTCTGCTTTAGAAGGGAGGTAAATATGCCCTTAAAGAATGGTACTTACTACCAAATAATACACGTTAGCGAATGGTGGTCGTGGTTTTGTTATACTTTTGCAACTTAGCTAGATTCACTAGTTGAAGATAAACAAAAATTCTTTTATTAGCATTCTTAGATTTATAATTTTGAAATACTGGACTGACGAAGGAAATAAGTTCAGGTAATATAATTTACACCTCTTTAATCCTGAAACGCGTATGCAGTTAATCAAAGCCGGGTGAAATCGTTATTTTTTCTTTTTTTCCTTTGTAGTTGCGAGTAATTGTCTGTCTGGGAGTTATATTTTGGTAGAGAAATAATAGTTTTGACTGCTATTTCTAATTTTCGGTGTGTGGTGAAGCAATTCTTGCTGAACCCTAATTTTAATTATGTTTATTTAACTTTTACCGATAATGGTCTTTTAACACACCGAACGACTTGGTAAAATTACTAATTATTGATTAATTATTATTTTTTACCCTATATATGTAAGAAATTATATATATA
>NC_068983.1:43097016-43099354 GCF_001194135.2 Octopus bimaculoides | reverse complement strand
ATAGATAGATAGATAGATAGATAGATAGACACTTACAGTGTTACACGCGTAATACATATACACACACACATACACAGAAACAGATGTACACACTGAAATTCGAATACAGTTTTGTACGATTTTATATTCGCCCCAAAATGCTGTAAAATCTATGGAGTATTCCATCTTCTATTGATTCATTACCACAAATACAATAGGTAATTTATATGTTTTCTTGTCGAAGACCTTATTTTTTCTTTATATTCGTGGTAAATACAATATTTCTGTGTTGCTTTGGGGCTGGTATATTCTGAGTGCAGTTATTATTTGTTTTGTTTTCCTAACATGACAGGAAAACAAGACGACCTCTTATTTTTTTTGTGTACTGTAGCTATTTTTGTACTATCGCTAAACTTGTAGTCTCGATATTATTTGTTGACGCTGTAGTATACGAATTCGTAAGACAAGTGTATTTGTTGGCACAGAAAAGAAAATGATGGAATTGTTAGGAAATTAAATAATTAAGAGATAGCCTCCACATGATAAACGAAAGGGAAATAGGCATCAGCATGCTTAATCTATGAAATATTTAATAGATGAAGGAAACAAATATTTGTTAGTCCGTCTACTTATTTATCTACCCATCTACATTTATATTTACTTTCATATCCATAAACCCTTTATTTATCCTTAACAGCACTAGATTAACCATTAAGTAAGATAAGCACGTGCTTAGGGCGTCAAGAGAAGTGGGGGGGGGGACCACAGAAATGGTAAATGGTTTACGGCACAAAAGTAATCACTTTTAAACTTGCTAAAATAATATTCGGGTTGTCTTATCTCTTGTAAATATAAAAGCAAATATCAAAGATAATTTTGAGGAGCTGATCAAAGATTTTGCCATTAAAAAAGTAAAAGAAAACTTTTTAAATATAAATAAAGTGGAAGTACATAAAAACAAGCATTTTTATCCACCTTACCGTTAGTTTTGTTTCATTATGAAAAATAAAACTTTATTTTATGGTATATTATTGTTTATATGTTGAATTACGTATATATGGGGGCACCAAAATCTCTTAAGTGCTTGGGGCCCCTATGGGTCTTAATCCAGCTCTATTTCTTAATCTCATACATGCATGAACCTTTAAAACTTTTACATCTCTAAATTTATCATGAAAATTAAACTTCCTCATACCTCCTTGTACACTACAGTAATCCCTCGACTATCGCGGGTGTTACTCTTCAAAACGCCCCGCGATAGGTGAAAATCCGCGAAGAAGAAACAGTAGTGTACTGTATATTTTTTTAAATTAGTGTTATAATTTGTATATATTCATTTTATTATGAATGCAAAGTACCACTACGGAGGAACCTACATAAGCTTAAATGATAAATCACGATAGGTGAACCGCGACAGGTGAAACACGACAGGTGAATTGTGATAAGGGAACCGCGATAGGTGAACCACGATATGGCTTAGGATTACTGTATTACATTTTGCTTTATTTTATCTTGTTTTTATTTTATTTTAATTTGATTTATCTCTCCCTCCTCCTTTACCCTCTTTAACCCCCATCCCCTATTAACGGCGTTACTTCGTTAGCTTACTAAAATAGAATTATATTAGTGAATGATTATCACAACATTGTTTTCGATTTTCCAGAAAGTACGAACGAACGACAACACAACGTTTGATTGTTTTCTTCCCTGAAGCTATGAGATGTTTATATGTTTTCTTTTTCTGTTTAAATTAACTGTTTCCTGCTTGAAATTACGAGCAATATATTTTAGAATTTAAGAAAAGTTCAAAACAATATTTTCCAAAACTAATTTTATTTTCATTTCATCAGTAGTTTATTGTTTAAATTAAATACTACAAAAAAGGTAATTATTTTAAATCTAGTTTAAGAATAACAATGGGACATTTACGGTTGATTGGAGGTGGGGAGTCAATATTAAGTGTACAATAAAATTTTATTGTAAAGTTCATGTTGTTCACCTTATAACGTGTATGTATGTGTGCGCGTATGTGCGTGCGTATGTGCGTGTGTATGTGTATGCGTGTACGTATGTGTGTGTATGTGTATGTACGTATGTTTGTGTAATATACATATGTATATGCAGAGAGGGTCAGAGAGAAGTCATTGAATGTATTTACAACATAAAAATATGAAATAATTTATTGAAAACTTCAAGCCTCAGTCGACTCGAATTTTATAAATTATTTCATATTTCTATATGGCAAATTTATTAATTCATTTGATGATTTCACTTTCCCTCTATGTATGTGTGTGCATATATAAACATATATGTGTATATGTATATATATATATATATATATATATATATATATATATAT
>NC_068983.1:43093887-43096742 GCF_001194135.2 Octopus bimaculoides | reverse complement strand
ACCACCATCCCCTGCCGGAGCCTCGTGGAGCTTTAGATGTTTTCGCTCAATAAACACTCACAACGCCCGGTCTGGGAATCGAAACCGCGATCCTACGACCGTGAGTCCGCTGCCCTAACCACTGGGCCATTGCGCCTCCACTCCGTATAAATGTATACACAGAGATACACACACACAAACGTATACCCACACACACGTATACACGTATACACACAGATACACACACACGTACACACATACATACACACACGTATATACATATACACGCAGATACACACACACGTATATACACAGATACATACACATGTACACGCGCGCACGCGCAGACACACACACACATTCGGTGCTTTTCAGTCTCCTGTTGATATTTATTCTGTACCGAAACTAGACACATGTTATCTTTGCTTATACATATACAGTGAACCAATGATCGATCTGTTAGTAATCTGTCACTGCCAACAACAACAACAACAACAGCATTATTTTCGTCATTGGTGACAAAAGATAAATATACAATAAAACTGAACGTAAATATCTCATACACGAATGAGATGGTAACATTTAAAGACGCCTGTGTGATTGTATTATGTAACTTTATGGCCGATGCTCTCTAAAAATGTCAGCTATATTTTTAAACTGTCAGCATCTATACAAAAATGTCAGAAATTATTTCTCGCTGTCTCTAGGTTCAAGAAAGAATCATTTAAATCGTGGTTCTGTTTCTAACAATCCGTTTAGGACCACCCATTGAAACAAATTAGATTAGTTCTGTAATGAAAACTATAACAAAAACAACAATATTTTTTGAGCTAGTTGTATAAAATATTTTGATAGATTCATAGACGCAGATGTGGCTGTGGTAAGCAGCTTGTTTCCCAACCACGTAGTTCCTGGTTCAGTCGCTTTGCGTGGCAGCTTGGGCAAGTGTCTTCGGTTATAGCCTCGAGTCGACCAAAGCCTTGTGAATGGATTTGGTTGACGGAAACTGAAAGAAGCTCGTCATGTGTGTGTGTGTGTATGTCTTTGTGTCTCTGTTTGTCCCGCTTGACAACCGATGTTGGCGTGTTTACGTCTTCCTAACATAGCGGTTCGGCAAAAGGTTCCGATAGAATAAGTACCAGGCTTTAAAAACGTAAGCACTGGGATCGATTCATTCGACTAAAAATTCTGGCCCAGAATGACCGCAGTCTTATGGTTGAGGCAAGAAGAAAATAAAATATCTATGCTAAACATTCTCAGAATTTTGTCGTAACTTGGGGAAAAGAGTCATTATGCCAGTTTCACGTCAAGAATCTTGCAAACTAAATACAAAAATGAAATATAAAAAGAATATTCACAGAATATTTGAGTTAAACAACCATCAAATGAAAGCATAGCGAATAAAAGCAGCCATACTCTGGCATATAGCAAAACTAATAGATAGGGAGGTCAGGGTTAATCGGCCAGATATTGTCAAAGACCATCAAGAAATTAAAATGTTTTCTGATCGACATATTAATTCCAATAGAAGACAATGTATTTATAAAAGATATGGAGAAACTCTCGAAATATAAACACCTGGAAATAGAGATATCTCGAATGTAGAACCCGAAGGCAGAAACAATCTCTATAGTAATAGGTGATAAAAAGTCTACAGAAAAAAGAAAACTCCAGCTTACGAATATATATGACACATTGAAAATAGAAAGTTTAGGCACCACACGCATCATATGTAGAACACTTTCAATATAGTATAAATAGTGGAGGCGCAATGGCCCAGTGATTAGGGTAGCGGACTCGCGGTCGTAGGATCGCAGTTTTGATTCCCAGATCGGACGTTGTGAGTGTTTATTGAGCGAAAACACCTAAAACTCCACGAGACTCCGGCAAGGGGTGGTGGCAAACCCTGCTGTACTCTTTCACCACAACTTTCTCTCACTCTTTCTTCCCGTTTCTGTTGTACCTGTATTTCAAAGGGCCAGCCCTTGTCACACTCTGTGTCACGCTGAATCTCCTACGTAAAGGGTACACGTGTCTGTGGTGTGCTGAACCACTTGCTCGTTAATTTCACGAGCAGGCTGTTCCGTTGATCGGATCAACTGGAACCCTCGTCGTCGCAACCGACAGAGTGCCGCGAGTATAAATAACAACACTAAAACAAACCACAGCACATACCCAAGGCACACAGAGCTACACTCGGTAGTGAAGTAAAAGCACGTAGTAAAAATAAAACTACTGCTAATAACAGCCCACATCCTTCGCAAGACTCTATCAATTTAATAATACAACTTAAACAAAAGAATCCACAAACACAAGACACACTCTATACATCAAACATCCAATGAAAAAAACTACCACTAGAAGGACGATTACCCAACGCATTACACAAATAACACACAATACAAACACTAATACAACAGAAGACTGCACTACACCTCATAAAAAAATAGAAACTGACGCAAGGAAGAATCTGCACACTTCCAATGACAAAAAAAAAAAGACTCACAAAGGTGCACACACCCTAGCAATACGGAGGTGCAGCCGGTGATGCGGCAGAAGTTTGCCTGAAACTACTAAAGATTCTTTTCTACTCTAGACACAGGGCCCGACATTTTTGGGGACGAGGGCAATCGATTAGATCGACCCTAGTACGCAACTGGTACTTAATTTATCGATCCCGAAAGAATGAAAGGCAAAGTCAATCTCAGTGGAATTTGAACTCAGAATGTAAAGACAGACGAACTACCGCTAAGCATTTCACTTGTTGTCCACAAGGGGCTAAACATAGAAGGGACAAACAAGGACAGACAAAGGGATTAAGTCGATTACATTGACCCCAGTGCGTAACTAGTACTTAATTTATCGACCCTGAAAGG
>NC_068983.1:43086490-43093711 GCF_001194135.2 Octopus bimaculoides | reverse complement strand
TCGCCGCCATTGAAACTACTAAATATTCTTTTCTACACTAGGCACAAAGCCTGAAGGTTTTGGGGAGGGGCCAGTCGAGTAGATCGACCGCAGTATGCAACTGGTACTTAATTTATCGATCCCTAAAGAATGAAAGGCAATGTCGATCACGGTGGAATTTGAACTCAGAACGTAAAGACAGACGAAATACGGCTAAACATTTCGCCCGGCGTGCTAACGTTTCTGCCACATCGCCGCCATTGAAACTACTAAATATATAACAATGATAATAGTAATCTTTTCTACTCTAGGCACAAGGCCAGAAATTTTTTGTGGAGGAGGTAGGTCGATCACATCGACCACAATACATGGCTGGTACTTAATTTATTGAACCTGAAAGGATGGAAGGCAAAGTCGACCTCGGTGGAATGTGAACTCAGAATGTAAAGCCGGACGAAATACCGCTAAGCAATTTTCCCGGCGTGCTAACGTTTCTGCCAGCTCGCCGCCTGAATAACAATGCCAACAACATTAAAAGCAGCAACAGCAGTAACAACAACAAAACTACTGGTTTCAAATTTTGCCAGAAGGGCAGCAATTTTGGAGGATAGGACTAGTCGATTTTATCGACCCAGTGTTCAACTGGTACTTCATTTATCGACCCCGAAAGGATGAAAGGCAAAGCCAACCTCGGTGAAATTTGAACTCAGAACGTAAAGACGGATGAAATACCGCTAAGCCTTTTATCCGGCGCGCTAACGATTCTGTCAGCTTTCTACCTTAACAACAACAATAATAAAAGTGATGATGATTCTATATTTCAGTATGGCAAGAAGGCAGTGCTCTTAGTCTTTCAGAGGTCCGACGAGCATGGCAGAAGGAATTCATCACCAAATCAGTAACCTGACCTTAATGCATGTAACACAGTCGACGCCGCTAAAGACATCTATGGTGCCAGGCGTTGAAGATAAACTGTATTAAGTATTCAATCTACCAGCCAGGTAGGATTTGAACTCAGAATTGCAGGGCGGCTGGGACAAATACCGCAAAGCATCCTGTCCAACACTCTTACACTTCTGACATTCCACTTCCTTTAATTTTTTTTTTTTTTGGTGATCCCGAAAGGATAAAATGCTTAGTTAGTTACGGCCTAGTTTGAACGCGGAACATAGAGCGTCGGGTGAAAAACAGTAACGGAACATCCAACGGGATGCTCTAACGACTCAACTATTTTATCGCCTGGGGTCTTATCAGGGTCATTTAGCACTAGATTCGCTTCTTGATTGAAATTGATAATTAAGTTTAATCAATCTTTCTGATTATTATATGCTTAATTTTAATCAAAAAATCTTTCTTGTCTCACCCCATTATGTTAGCCATGAACTTGCCTATTGCAGCAGCATCATCGGCAACAGCAGCAGCAATGAAAGTAGTAGACTAAAAGCCAAGGTTGTAATAAAAACAAGCGAAGCTTTCCAACAACCAGTCTGCTGATATGACCACGTGACATAATTACATATCTCAGGACTGTAATACAGATTCTAACTTTTGTATTTCATTAGAAGCTTCATTTATTTGTAACATTCCAGTTTTGCTAACACACCCAGTTCTCTTTCTCTCCCTCTCTCTCGCTCTCCCCTCTCTCTCTCTCTCAGTAACTGTCTGTGTCTCTCTGTTTGTCTCTCGGTATGTGCACGTGTGCGGGTGTGTTTGAGTGTTTCCCTCTGTGGTTGTCTGTGTCTCTCCCTCCTATCTCTCCACCCCCTCTCTCTCTGTTGTGAACCTGATAATATAATGATTTAACAACGTAACAATTTGCTTGATTACTTGTTGATTTTGACATCTTTAAAAGGTCGCTAACGTCTGCCATTGTATAAGAATAATATGTGTCTCTTTTAGATAGAATCTACAAACAAAAGTTTCGATCTAACCTAAATGTTGAAGGTTGAAAATGCAAACTAAGGATAAACAGCAAGGGTGTTTTACGAGGCAGTTATGGAAAATTGCTCAAAATCTGTGGTTTACATTAATAAATAAAATTTAGTCTTCGTCTGCTAATATACATTGATTACAAACGCCTACACGAGAAACTTTCTCAAAACGAATATTGCAGTTTTAAGGATTTCTACTTTATATCCGTATATATTAAGGAAGATATTCAGAATGCTAATAGCGAACTTTTACTCTGTCCATTTACGACTACAGTGACTTGTTAATCACTGTTTTTCTGTAAATCAGTCGAAGCTAAATTTGTTACGGCATACGATTCCTAGTGAATATTAATACTGATGACGTGTAAAGACACAGAAATCCGGTCAGAGCAATTCTATCGCTGCTGCTGGACACTTTTCGCCTGTTTCTGATACACTCCTGTGCTTTTCAACATTACTCGTCCGTACTTCGAGAATACGTTTATACGATGAAGGCATTGTGGCTCAGTGGTTTGGGTGTTCGGTTCACAATCGTAAGGTCGTGAGTTCGATCCCTCTATGTGCATTGTGTCCTTGAGGAAAATCCTTTATTCACATTGCTCCAGCCCACTCAGCTGACAAAAATGAGTTGTACATGTAATTCAAAGGCTGCCAACCTTGTCACACTCTGTGTCACGCTGAAGCTCTCTTGAGAACGACGTTGAGAGTGTGCGTGTTTGTGGAGTACTCAGCCACTTACACATTAATTTTACGAGCAGACTGTTCGGCTGATCGAATCAACAGGAAGCCTCGTCGTCATAACCGACAGAGCGCCATTGGAACGAGAAGCATTCTCAAAACGAACAACATTGCAATTTTATGGCTTTCTACAGTATATCCACGTCAAGTAAGATATACAAAATACCATATATTTATTAATATACATTGAAGCCCCGAATGTGTACTCTCTCGATAAACTGTAATATATACTGGTCAATATTTGAAATAGATTTTACGTTCTGAGTTCAAATTCCGCCGAGATCGACTTTGCCTTTCACCCTTTCAGAGTCGATAAAACAAAGTACCAGTTGAGCACTGGGGTCGTTCTAATCGAGTCAGCTCCCCCCCGGAAATATCGGGCCTTGTGCCAAAATTTGAAACCAATATTTCCAATAGATTTAAAGCAGCGAGTTGGCAGAATCGTTAGCACGTCGGACAAAATCCTTCGCGGCATTTCGTCCGTCCTTACATTCTGAGTTCAAATTCCATCGAGTTCGTCCTTGCCTTTCATCCTTTCAGGGTCGATAAAATAAGTACCATAAGTACCATGTCATCATTGGGGTTGATCTAATCGACTTAACACCTTCGTCGAACTTGCTGGCCTTGTGCCAAAATTAGAAAGCCATATTTCAAGTAGATTTCATTATCTATATATTTCTGTGACCCTATTAGTTAATACGTTAATCATTAGAGTAGGGTCTCAAGTGATACTGGGAAAAAAATATTGACCGGATTATCCGTTGCATAGTCGGGTCATCGGCAATTTAATCAATTTCCCTCCAGATTTGTCTGGGGTAGGAAGGTTGCTAGAAATCTTTGATGAGTTGTAGTGAACCCGAGTACTATACACAATAATTTCATTATATATCATATAAACCCTGCAGGACAAAACTAATGCGTTATAGAACGACGGATGAACTTGTTGGGATTTTTCCGTGAGGTGATGAATGCTGATAAACTAGAGTGGTAACCATTCCAGTTTATCAACAGTTTATCAACTGGCGTGGCGTTCACATTTTGTTCATAGTCAGGTTGTTAAAACCGAACAGAAATTATTTGCATGACTGAAGTTCTGGTGGCTTTTTGGCGGTAATATCAAATAGCGAAAGAATTTTGTTTGCAGCCATGCTTCTACGCTCACATCCCTATTATTTACCAGCTTAATGTCATTACTTGTAAATAACGTCTTGCATCCCAGTATCAGTTCGCTGCTTATTGACCACTGACCCGATCAAGTCTGTGACTGTATTCGTCTGACTCTGTTTCCCAGTATGTTGTCCGCTACTCTTTCTGCAAGCGTAATCAAAGGTTGACTGATTTTTGAACCAACTATTTTCGATTCGTTTGAACTTTTGCTTATAAGTTGTTGAGCGCCATTGGTTAGATTTTTTTTGACGTCATCATACACGAGAGTTTTCTTGACCAGGTTCCCAAAATCCTAGGAAACCATTAGTAAAATTTTTACTGACTTGATAAAATACTGGCTTCAACTTTTAAAGTTTAGAAGCCAAAAGATTCTAAGTTCGAAGCACAGCATAGTTTACTATAAACACTATGTGAGTTCAACGCCTATCAAGCAATTGGGACTTATAACTTCAGGGTTAATGTTCAGTGTGCTGTGAGACCACGGCGTTTGAAGAAGCCCTATCTATCTATCTATCTATCTATCTATCTATATATGGTGGCCTTTTTACGCTAGCTACTGATACAATCATTTTAATGATTATATCCTCATGATAGATCGCTGACCACTACACATATTTTTTTCTCTCCTTGTTTCTCTCCTCGTTTCTTTCTGGGTTCCTTTCTGTTGAAGAGCGCAGGCTCGAAACGTTAAAGACTTTCTCTATTCCCGAGCGTTATACTAACACATTTATTTGTTGTCTACACCACCTGTCTTCGTCTGTTGTTTTTTCGTGATTTCTCCCTACACACACACACACACACACACACACACATATATATATACACACAAATAAAAAATTGAACTTCTTAAAACTCATATTACCTCGCTGAAGGTGCACCAATGCACAATATACCTATACACAAATATATATGTAAAGAATATACATTCATGCCACACACACACGCATAGATATGCAACACTGGAGGTTAAGTAATTAATGTTCCGTGTTCCATGCTGACTTGTCCACTGTGACGTGTTTTTTCAGCTTTATAACCATATAGTGAAAGTATTAATCACTGAAGAACTATCAAACGCCACAACATATATCAATTTATATAGAAAAGAATAGACCTTCTTATAACACCCTATTCTACGTCGCTGAAGTTATTTACAGAAGAGACACTGGACTGGCTACTTGAACAGTTCCTACTTCCACTCCCCTTTTGACTGTACATATTTTCCCCGGTTTCTCTTGGCGAATTCATTGCAGCATAAAATTTACAAGTATCCGATGTAAAAGAGCACTGAATAATTACCTATCCCTTTAAAGTACGTAATATGAGCTCGATGCTCCTTTTGAAACACATGAAGTACATGACTACCTATGCTATTTCTTTCATTAACGGTCTTATTTATCGCTTAGTAAGCAACCTTTGTTGATATATACTGGAGTTGTATAGCAGCAGTCATCAGAACTTCTGCTTAATTTCGAAAAGGGGTCACGTATATTGGATATATCGGTTAATAAACTTCGTTCATTGATTACCGCCCCCTCTTGTGTTATTTATTCAAGTATTGTCTCTGCCAGAGGCTAAAAAGCTGTTTTTACTTCGACCATTTAATTATTTGTATGTATGTATGTATGTATGTATGTATGTATTTATCAATTACTTTCTATATCATTACGCCTACACACCTCATAACTAACAAAACAGGCAGCCATGAATAGTTGCTTATTTCACATGACATTGTTCTATTACTGCAGTTCTGTCGACTTCGTCCACCATCTTGTTAGATACTTAAAGCCTTGTGCGACAGATTATATTAATTACACTGTGTAGTATATACATACATACCAACCGACATATATATATATATATATATATATATATATATATATATACATATATGCATATCTATTTATCTATCTATACACGCGCGCGCACGCACACACACACACGTATAGCCGTTACTGATGCCAGACAACAACTGGATAAACTAACACATTTAAAATGCATTTCTCCATTATTTTTTCTCGGGCCCTAGGATGCAGAAGACTAATTTCCCGTTTCCAAGGCGTGTAAGAGATCGAGATTCCAATTCTCCTCTTGAACGGGACACCGTTACAAGTTCTAGGCTAGCTATTCTGACGCAAGGAACAAATCGATTACATTGAATCCAGCATTTGATTGGTACGTAATTTTCTCGACCCCAAAGTGATGAACGACAAAGGTGACATCGGCGTGATTTGACCTCAGAACATAAAGAGATGGAAGAAATGCAGTTAAACATTTCGTCCGACATGCTAACGATTCTGCCAGGTGACTGCCTTTAAAATACGTCCCGACATCAAAATACTGGGGTGTGCAAAAGTAGGTACAATGTTATAATATTTAATTCATTAAAATTATTAGAACATTAAATTAGTTAGCCTCATTTTTGATGTTTTCAGTGTCATTAATCATAATATCGCGGTTCACCTATCGCGGTTTATTATTTAAGCTTACGTCGCTTTGGGGTATGGGGGCTAGTCACTTACATCGACTAGTACTTAGTTTATCGACCCCGAAAGGATGAGAGGGAAAGTCGACCTCAATGGAATTTGAGCTCAAAACATAAAGACGGACAAAATAAAGCTAAGCATTTTGCCCGGCATGCTAACGGTTCCGCCAGCTCGCCGCCTTGTTTTGCATTTATAATAAAATAAATATATACAAATTATAAAAAAAAAACATATATATATATATATATATATATAGACTACGGTACTGTTTCTACTTCGCGGATTACTTCGCAGGGAGATTTTGGAACGTAACGCCCGCGATAGTCGAGGGATTACTATAATACATTTATCGTAACTATAATAATACATTTATCGTAACTATAATAATACTTTTATCGTAACTTTTATTATTATTTTTTTTTATAAAAATAAATGAGTATTGTACATGTGTTCTTTTTTCATAATTGTATGCTTACTTTTGCACCTCCCTGTATAATATCTATTATTTTAAGGAAACTTACGCTGGGAATTTCTGAAATGTGACGTATTTGCATGGTCATATCTCATGTAATATGCCGACATGTGATCAAAAAGATTGCTTCGCAGCCCTGTGTTTACAGGTTCGGTCTCACTGACCAGCTGAGCCTTGAGCAAGTGTCTTTCACTATAGCTCAGAGCCCACCAATACTGTCTGAAGTGAAATTAAACTCATAGAACGTAACTTGCACGTAGCGCATCGTGCGTGTGTATGCATAAATATATTTATGTATACACACACATACACACACACATATGTATGTAACATATATATATATATATATATATATATATATATATATATGTATATATATATGTGCGTGTGTGTATATATACATATATATATATATATATGTAAATATATGCATATATATATGTATATATAT
>NC_068983.1:43082413-43086199 GCF_001194135.2 Octopus bimaculoides | reverse complement strand
TATATATATATATATATATATATGCATCTGTGTATATGTTTGCTTGTTAGTGGATTTTAATGTCCGCATGTGTATGTGTCTTTGCTACCCAGGGCCGGCTCAAGGTATCGGCAACTCAGGCAGTCACCCAGAGTGCCATGTACTAGGAGGCGCCAAGAAGGGCATGACAAAGACAAATTTCTACGATCCCCAGCTTGTGCACGCCGAAGTTCAGCTTGCCCGGGGTGCCAGCGTCCCTAGGGCCGGCCCTTTTTCTACTTCTGTTAATTTCTCTACTTCTCCTCCTCCTCTGTATCTCTGTTTCATACCCACTCATATAACCAACCACATTGCAACTGAACGTCATTTCATACAAAAGCTCCCTTGTCCCTAATTTCACCATCAACGTTTGTCTATACTTATCTCCCTTTATTTTCGCCTCTCCGGCATTTTTTAAAAAGACAAACAAAATTCTCATTTAGCGGATATGCGGACATTAAAATCCACTAACAAGCAACATATACACAGACGCATATACAAACATATATATCATGCAAGCACCCACAAATACAAACACACACATATATACACACATGCACATTTATACACCCATATTCACTACACAAACGCCTACATAGGCGTGTGGTAAGAAGCTTGCTTCTCAACCACATTGATCCTGGTTCAGTCCCACTGCGTGGCACCTTGGGCGAGTGTCTTCTACTATAGCCTCAAGCCGACCAAAGCCGTGTGAGTGGATTTGGTAGACGAAAACTGAAAGAAACCCGTCACATGTATATATATGAATAAACTAATTAGAAATAAATATTCAGGACTGAATATCTATAAAGATATTAATATTGCTATTATTATCGAAGACTATATAAATAGTTGATAATAACAGCAACATTAATATCGGTGGTTTCAGGCCTAAAATAGCATTATATAGCTATAGAATTAAAATCATATCAATCATAAGGATGCACAAATACGTCTACATGCTAGAGATAATAGTTAAAACCCTCGAGAGTTTTAACTCTTATTTCTAGCAGGTAGACGTATTCGTGCGTCCTTATGATTGATATATGTATATATTTTTATATATTTATGTGTGGGTCTTTGTGTCTGTGTTTTCCCCACCACCGCTTGACAATCGGTGTTGGTGTGTTTACGTCCCCGTAAATTAGCGGTTCGGCAATAAAGAAACCAATAAAATAAGTACCAGTTTTTAAATCAAGAAGTACTGGGGTCAATTCATTTAACTAAAAATTCTTCAAAGCTGTGCTCCAGCATGGCCGCAGTGCACTGACTAAAAGAAGGGAAACACACGCATAAAGGCACATGCGATTATACATGCCTGCGCACACACAAATAAATGCCTATTCAGCAAAGGCATAATTGCTCGCGCACACATACACATATACAAAAATGTATACAGACCTACGTACATACACATACTTATACATATATATAAATACGCTCAAAACGCTCACATACACGCACATTCACTCAAGTACACGCGTTATTATATGCATATATATATACGTTATTATACGCATATATATACGTTATTATATGCATATACGCATACGTGGGCTGATCAAAAGTATCCGGACTGTGGCCATAGTAACGAAGCTAAATCAAGCAGAGTGAAGCTGCTTGGCACAAATTAACCTTGTACTATAGTGTTCATGCGGACTAAGCTTTACTAGCTTACTTCGCTGTTTGCAGCAGTGCTTGGAAAGAACGTGTGTAGTGTGTGATCGTCGCATTAACCATAACAGAGAAAGTTGGGCAGAGAATCTGCATCAAATTTTGCCAAAAGCTTGGCGATACCTGCTCAGAGGCCTACTCAAAGTTTTCAAAATGTTTTCGTCGTTCACGACACAATCAAGGAGATCTAGCGCAACTGAAACCCGTGTGTCTCTTTGGTCAGCTGAAAGAACTTCTGGCACAAACTTGGCAGACACGCGTCTCATACCCAAATCTTTAATGATAATGGACTGAACTGAATTGAACAATAACTAATCTGCACATTCTCTGGTAAATCACGGAGGGTGATTCGACGATTTCCCCGCATAGCTGCACGCACATCTGCGATGTTTTTCTCAGTTCTGTTGGTTGCGGGTCTCCTAGAACGTTCGTCAATATCGATACTTTTTCGCGGCCATCTTGGAAACGTCTGAACCACTCGTACACTTGTGTGCGCCTCATACACCCCTCTCCATACACTTTCTGCAACTTTGCGCAAGCCTCTGAGTAGGTATCGCCATGACAACTTTTTTTGTCATAGTCAATGCAACGATCACACGCTACACACGCTACACACTTTCCTTCCAAGAACTGCTGTAAACAGCAGAAGTGAGTTAGAACGTTAAAAGTTAGTGTGCATGCACCTCAGAGGTCAAGGTCAGTCTGTGGTAAGCGGCTTTACTTTGCGTGCTTTATCTTCGTTACTATAGCAACTGTCCGGATACTTGTTGATCAGACCTCGTATACACATACACACAGATGCACACATACACACACACACATACACACACAAACACACACGCACGCACACACACGCACACACGCACACACACACACACACACACACACACACACAGAGAAACACACGTTATCGCTCATAGAAATACATATACACATGCGCACTCATACACCTACAAATATACACATAGATATTGACAAATACAAACACAGCACACAACCACAGAGGCACATGCATACACACACGCATAGACAAACACAGGGATATATGGAGACAGATACGCACACACGCATTCACATACACCTTCATATTCAAATATACAGACACATACACAAACAGAATACACACACGCACGCAGGCACACACGCATGCAGGCTCAGTGAGACAGACACACTTACAGCACCCACTTGCAAGCGCACATGCTGTTTCACATTGATACAGATAAAAATAACTTTGATATTATTAGTAGCCAATATTCTACAATAATGAACACGTAATCGATGATGAAATGTTGTTAACAATAAAGTAATTGACTTTAATCTTGGCTAGAATCAATCAATAATGATGTTCTGAACTTAGGATGGCAAATCGGCCAAACTGGGAATGGTCTGGCCTTTGGCGTAGAGGAGAAAATGCAGGACGGTCCACACCTCCTCCCACCACTAGCCGATTTACTGCTGTCACTGCGACCCCCATGCATAGATACAAACGTCTAAACGAGCCAATTAACATAACTGTGTCTTTCATTATTATTATCGTCATTATCATTACACTCTTTCTTTCAATTTTGTTTCCATTTCTTGCCGAGTGTCTTCCCGACACCTAAGGCAAAGAAACTCACTGTATACATTGGAAGGTCATTAAAATGAAGACTCCAGATTGTGCATTTACAAAATCGTGTGATAGAAGAAAAAGAGAAAGACGGACAGAGAGGAAAAGGAAAAAAGAAAAACAAAGAAAAATGAAAACAAAACAAAAAACCAAACAAAAATAAAAGGGGGAAAAGGATAGAAAATTCACAGCGATAATGCTCTTCTCAATACATGTGACGTACCAGTTAAGACAATCTTTTGCACTTCCTGCATGAAATATCGAGTGAGAGAGCAGTGCATGCCATCAAAGTGACACTGGGGTAAAATATGCGAAGCCCAATATACTCATCATGACTACCTGTCTGATAAGGGTACACCAGGCACATTCATCACAACCATATGTGCCCAGCATCGTTTGCTTTCTTTCTCAATTAACACTATGTCTGGTTTCCATTATTATTATTATTGTTCAGTAGTTTTATTTTTATAACGTGCTTTCACTTCACT
>NC_068983.1:43080286-43081290 GCF_001194135.2 Octopus bimaculoides | reverse complement strand
TATTATTATTATTATTATTATTATTATTATTATTATTATTATTATTATTATTATTATTATTACTACTATTATTTTATGTTTGACTTTTGCTTTGCATTTGTACAAGTTGGATCCAAGTCTCACCCAGAGACCTCAAGAGACAACAAATTAGAAGTTCATGTAGGTGTTATGCCTAGGGTACCATATATTTATATTTATACATAGTGTTGTTCTAGAGAATGTTTAAGAAACCATAAGAAAATTATGTGTTTGTTTTAAAATTTGAGATCACATAGACAGTATTTTACGTAGGATATGGGCAGTTCCCATGAGCACTATCTTTTGAACTTCAGCGATTTTGGGGTTTCCTGGTATCTGAGCTAGGTAGTAATCAGCCCGTTTCGCTGATTATTATTATTATTATTATTATTATTGTTGTTGTTGTTGTTGTTGTTGTTGTTGTTTTTTGTTGCTGTTGATATTTTTTGGAAAAGAAAAAGTCTTAACATCGTGCTACAACAAGTAACTTTAGATGCCAAGAACCCCCCTAAGTATCCTAGCTGTCCCTAATAATACTGTTTTCTGGGGCAGTACTAATCTGGGTTTTATGCCAATTTCCCCTATCTATCTGTTCAAATCTTTAAGGATAATTCCCAATGCGCCTATAACTACTGGGATACATTTTACCCGCACTCTCCATAGTCTCTGTAACTCAATGGCTAGGTCCTGGTACTTTGCTGTTTCTCCATATCTTTCATATTAACTTTCTCATCATTTGGGATTGTAAAGTCAATTACCTGGCACTTTCTTTTCTCTTTTGTCTGCTGGTATTAAATCAGGCCTTCTAGCTTCTATTACTCTGACAGTCTGAATGTTAAAGTCTCACAAGGTCATATTGTTATTACCATTATTATTATTATCATTATCATTATTGTCGTTGTTGTTGTTGTTATTATTATTATTATTATTATTATTATTATTATTATTATTATTATTATTATTATTATCATTATTATTATTATTGT
>NC_068983.1:43075863-43078644 GCF_001194135.2 Octopus bimaculoides | reverse complement strand
GCAATATATTAGATCCTACAATTTCGCTTGAAATCTATTTGTAAAATATCGTATATTTACTTAACCTCAAGAACCATCGCAATCACCGTTACTGCCGCCACCCTCCTCCACCACCTCCAGCACTCCCAACAGCAACAACAACAACAAACACTGCTGAAAGAAATTTGTAATACATACAGTCACATACATACATACCTCCTCCCCTATATATATATGTTTAAGCTGAAGAACGTTTCAAGAATGCTCGCAGAGCCGTCAATTGTCAGCTGACCTATGACGGCATGGTGCTAATCCTTTGACCAATAATCAATATGGATCTCTATGTAGTTCTTTACGTCTTACCACCACCACCATCATTACCATCACCGCTGCCGTCGCTGCAACACCTCCACTAACAGCCTATACCATCTTCCTTCATATATATTTCTTACATATAACAAACGAAAAAAGCTCTCGATTTTGGGAAATTGTCCAAATCTATTTCAGTAAGATGTATTCTGAAGTTTGGCCAACAAGTGGGGACGAAGGAATGGAAATTTGCAAGACACACAAAGCTATACGTTAACAGCGATGCCAGATAAAAAGCAAACTGAGCCTTTCTTTCTCTCTCTCATCTCAAATATTAGCATATTAACAAGGTTGAGGAAAATTAACACAAACACGCATACACACATCCATCATACGTACATCTATCTATCTATCTATCTATCTATCTATCTATCTATCTATCTATCTATCTATCTATCTATCTATCTATCTATCTATCTATCTATCTAAAGTAATGTACGTAGCCACTTCAGCATGGCTCTTCCGTTCGAGCGGACTCCACTGCGATTCTTTAACCCCAAGACGACATCTCCTCTAACTGGCTAACAATGCACAGCTGCATCCGATATATTGCGAGCAGGGGAACGAATCCCTACCACGTTCTAGCGATGGGATACCAGTCTAAAGAGAGAATATGAGTCTCGTCCTGGAAGATCTGTAAAGCTCAACGAGGACATACTGCAAACCCTGGTGGAATAAAATTCCTTTGTAACTGCTGAAAAGCTAACAGGGAAGCTTGGATTTGATCATTCAACCATTCATCGGCAACTTTGTGCCATTGGAAAAGTCAGCAAATTGCGTCAATGGGTTCCTCACAAAGTTTCCGAGTCAAATCGCGCGCAGAGAGTAAATGTGTGCTCTTCTTCGCTGTCACGTCTCCCGAATGAACCTTTTTTGAACCGAATAGTGATTGGTGACGAGAAATGGGTTCTCTATAAAGAAATGTCAAGCGCTGAAGACAGTAGGTAGGGAAAGGAGAAACAGCGGCATCCCAGGTTAAAGAATGTCTTCACCCACGTAAAGGTGTTGTTATCTTTCTGGTAGAATATGAAATGTTTAGTCCACTTTGAACTTTTAAACCCAAACCAAACGATAGCAAAGGAGATCTATTACAAGCAGCTTGATTGGCATAAGTCAGCGCTAAAAGAAAAATTGCCATCTTTGGTTTCAGGACGAAAGGCGTTCTTCCAGCAGGATAATTCTCAGCCACATACAACGAGGATGATATTCCAAAAGCTGGAGCAGTTTGAATGGGAAAAGATGCTCCACCCACCATATTCGCTGGACATTGCCCCATCTGATTATGATTTCCACAGTCTTCAAAATCATTTGGATGGAAAAAATATAAATTCTGTAGACGAGGTCAGAACAGTACTGGAGGAGTCTTTTTCATCACGGACAAGTGAATTTTGAAAGAAGGACCTTGCAAATCTATCAGATAGATGGAAGAGCATGTAGAAAATGATGGAGAGTATATTTTAGATTAAAAAAGAACTTTGTTTATCTTAATTTTGAAAAAAACCGCATTATTTATGGGATGACCCAATATATACAATGAAAAGTAGACAAAGAAAATTCTTTAACACATCTTTAATTATAAGCTACAAATGTTTCCATACCATCTCCATTTGCAACGCCAGTTTTCGCGAAAATTCTAAAAGAAAAATGACGTAATATTTGCGGTTTTAGGCATTGGAGAGGCACTTCCTCAGACTTGCATCAAAGTCATGCTATTATTACATTGTGCGTCTATCAGACATTGTTGTTAGGAAAGTACTGGAAGGAAATAAAATGGAAAAGAATTAAAAGTGTGTATGAGGGATGGGTCTGTGGGAGAGATATTATGTGGTGGGAGGAATCAAGAGGGCGGATACGAATAATGATAGGAGGGAGAAAGGGAAGGAGGCGGAGGAAAACGAATAGAAGACGAAAGCGAAGAATCGGAAGAAAGAGAAGGAAAGGAAGAAAAAGAAGAAGAAATATATATTGCATTAGAACAAAAGTGCGTACTGTATTTTAAATAAAATTCAAAAACAATATTTAGATATTTGTGTAAAAATTTATTCTTTCACATATGTCCCATTTTATTGCAACACATTTGCAACCTTTGAAGCAACTTCTTGATCTAATTTTTGCAGAACTTGGCATCTTTCTGGATCAAGAACTGGTCAAAGTGATTTTAGCAGTCTTCTAGATATTTAAAGTACTTTCCATCAAGAGTATATTGAAGGGATCGAAATAAATGGTGATCCGAAGGTCAAGGCCATGTGAATACGTTGACTGTCGTAGGACATCCCAATTTCTTGGTCTCTAAGGAAACATGAAACCAATTCTGGGAATTTTTAATCGATTACCTTCTTTAGTTTCGATGAGAATGCAAAATGGAGACGAGTATCAACACTTCCAGGTGCCACGCTTGAACAATTGTGAATATCTGTTACATGAAACCATTGG
>NC_068983.1:43073036-43075853 GCF_001194135.2 Octopus bimaculoides | reverse complement strand
AAAAACATTATCAACCGATGCGGGGTTGAGCACTCATTCTCACCACTGTTCGGTAGAAGCCTATATATATATATATATATATATATGTATATACACACGCACATATTTATATGTATGCACACATATATACATATATATGATATATACACAAACACATACATATATACACACACACAGACACACACACACACACACACACACACACACACACACACATATATATATATATATATATATATATATATACATATATACATTTAAATATGTTTGTATAAATGTATATGTGTGTATGTGTATATATGTGTATATACACACATATATATATATTTATATAAATATATTTAAATGTATATATGTGTGTATGTGTATATACATGTACATATATATAAACATACACACATATATACATTTATACAAACATATTTGTGAGTGCAGTGTATGTGCACCTACATACAATTATACATACATATAAACATACATACGTACACACAGACGTACACACACACACAGACATGCACACACACACACAGATGAACTCACACACACACAGATGAACGCACACACACACACAGATGAACGCACGCACACACACACACACACACACACACACACACACACACACACACACACACACATACACACACATGTATATATAATGCTGTTTCGTTTTGCAGATCGAAAAAATAAATGGATTCGCAGATGGAAAAAGAAAGCAAAGAATAAACGCAAAACTAGACAGTAGAAAATAAATGATATAAAATATGACCAATGTTTTGAATAAAAGCAAAAATAAATACTTTCTACTTTAATGATTGACGAGACACATCCTACACATAAGTTGAAGATGTTGGTGGAACAGCCAGAAGTTTGTATGTTTTTTTTTTGTTAAGTATATTCATTTAAACATCAGAATATGGTGTTCTGTAGAAGTTCTCTACAGCAAATACATGACTGTCTATTGGGTTATAGTAGGTCTTAGTGAAGATTAGGTCGTTAGGATGATGTATAGAGAACATGTCAGCACAGTGGAAGCAATTTCCCTATGGATTGCCTCATGCAGACACAAGCCTGTACAGGTTCAGGCTGAAGGTTAACCGCAGCAATCTCATTATCCTGGGAGAATTTAAAGGTGGGCAAAAGTAAGTATGACTGGAATGTTCCTTGTATTCCTTTATTTTTTGTTCAAACTTAAGCGACTAAGGGATCTGTGGGAGATGCCTAGTTCGTTAGAAACCCCACCTTTTTTTATGCCTGTGGACCTTGATTGAATGCTTGAGCCACAAGCATTTCATTTTATTCATTGGCAACATTGACCGGTCGACCACTTTTCTTTGCATTGCAGATGGACCCAGTTTGCTAAAATTTGTCACGTATTCTGTTAATCTTGATGCATTAAACTGTTAATCTTGATGGAGCTGGTCTTTGAAATTCTTCAGTCCAGTTCCGTCCAACCATTTCTGCATTCTCTGTTTTCCAATACTGCTTGATGATCCAATTTCGTTTATCGTCGGTCAAATTTCCAGCCATGTAATCAATATCCGAAATTAGGAATAAATGTTTTTTTTACAGAAAGAATTAGTTAAAAAGAACTTAGAATCATAGAATTCTTATCCTAAAAAAGAAATAGAGAAATGAAAAGAATATTCCGCTCATATTAAGTATCTGTATACCTACTTTTCCCCATCCCTGTATACTAAAGTTGTCTATTATCTCTCGTTGCTATTATGGAAAAGTGTCGTAAGTTCAAAACGTTGCTTTTTCAGAAAAGGAAAAACAGTTTCACCATTTCAAAGCAAAACCGTTGTACTACACTTTGACAATTTTTGATATCTTGGCATCTGAAGCAGCTGGAGATACGATAGTTTGACCAAAAGAACCGGCTATTGCAAGCAAAAATATATATTGAAGAAAAAAATGCATTCGGTCAAATTTGGATATGCGACAGTTTAACATAATAGCAACGATCTATTCTACATACTATCTTAAAATATAAGTAGGTCTGCAGAAGAATTGAACCTGGGTCCTAAACTCGATGCATCATCTTATATTGTTTTTTATTCGCTCGATCTGGAAGATGGGGGAGAGACCATAACGAATGCAATCTCTCCATGGCTAATGAGATGCAATCAGTGTTTCTTTTGAATCGTTGCCAGGCAACATCTGCCGGAAAGATATGAATAAGGAGTTCCAGCGGAGCAAGGACTGGGTATAGGGATTAATGCAGTATCTTGGGCTTGGTGGACAAAACAAGGATAATGCGAGAGGAAGAGACGAGTGGGTCAGGAATGCTTGAGTTGGAATGGTAATGAACCCAGTCAGCTTTGAGGAGCAGAAAAGCTTCAACGTATTTTGAGTTTGTTCACGTGTCCATGTGACCATGTTACCGCCTAGATATCAGATGTTGTACATCGCTAGTCATAAGGCGCTTTATATCGATTTAGCCTTCGAATGGTGTCACCCCACTGGTTAGCGGCCCAACTTTCCCTGTACCCTTGATAGCAAGTGGTAACTGGAGTAACGTGAAATGAAGTGCTTTGCTCAAGAACACAGCGCGCTGCCTGATCTGGGAATTGAACCCACGATCTAACGATTCTGAGTGCAAACACAAGGCCACACGCCTTCACATTTTGAGTTTGATAAATCAGAGAAATATGTTTCATACGATTAAACTGACAAATACGACCGAGAGAGAGAGAGAGAGAGAGGTGGGAGACAGAGTAAAAAAGAGAGATTGAAAGAAAGATACACATAAAACTAACATAAAATGCGCAAGAGAGAGAGAGAGAGAGAGAGGAAGAAGAGAGGAGGAGAGAGGAA
>NC_068983.1:43070724-43072428 GCF_001194135.2 Octopus bimaculoides | reverse complement strand
CCGTGTGTATGTCCGTGTGTACGTGTGTGTCCATGTATGTGTGTAAGTGTGTGTCCGTGTGTGTGTGAGTGTCTGTATCCGTGTGTTTGTGTGCGAGTGTATGTGACCGTGTGTGTGCGAGTGTGTCTGTGTATGTACCCGTGTGTGTGCGAGTGTGTATGTGCTCGTGTGTGCGCGTATGTGTGTGTGAGTGTATGTGTGTGTGTGTCCGTGCGTGTGTGTGTGTGTGTCCTGTGCGCAAGCGTGGGTGTGTCGAGAAGCTCTTTTCAGTTGAAAACATCTGCTCCGCTGATTAATGAAGTGGAACTTTACCAGATGCAGCAACATCTCTATCATTTTATTTGTGACATGTTTGATTCATTGCGAGTGCAGCCATGCTGGAGCACCGGCTTCAAAGATTTAGTCCAGTAGCTTTCCACCATTTTTTGCCGGTAGAACTCTTCGATTTCTATTTTACTCGTGTCCCCTTGAGTGGACTTGAGTGGACTCTCATAGGCATTCGATGTTCAAAAGAAACGTTATTCTTTTACTTGTTTCAGTCATCTGACTGCAACCATGCTGGGGCACCGCCGTCTTAGTCGAACAAGTCGACCTCAGGACGTATTCTTTGTAAGCCTAGTACTTATTCTATCGGTGTCTTTTGCCGAATTGCTGTTACGTGCACGCAAACACACCAAAATCATTTGTCAGACGATGGCGGGGGAACAAACACAAACA
Organism: Octopus bimaculoides; assembly: GCF_001194135.2. NCBI lineage: Eukaryota > Metazoa > Mollusca > Cephalopoda > Octopoda > Octopodidae > Octopus > Octopus bimaculoides. The sequence continues at coordinate 43,071,711 of NC_068983.1, read as the reverse complement.
CACAACTACATATATACATACATACATACATACATACATACACACACACATATATATATATATATATATATATACAGGGGCTGGACAAAATAATGGGAACATCTAACATCATAACATCATAATTTTGCAATGTCTATAAAACCACCAAAAGCTTGTTTATTTTTATGATTTTTGATTTATTATTAGTGTTACTTAATGTTTTGCTAAAATTGCTATTTCTTTTCAGATATCATCAGAAAAAGGTTATTAAAATTCATTAAAATGACAGATCTATCGGACTTTCAAAGAGGTCAAATTGTTGGTGCTCGCATAGCATGCGCTAGCGTAACGAAAACAACCGAAATGTTTGATGTATCAAGAAGTACTATCTCGAAAGTAATGACAGCCTTTGAGAAAAAGGGAAAAACCTCATCGAAACAAAACTCCGGAAGAAAATCAAAACTTTAAGATACGGACCGTCGGACTCTTACGCGAATTGTTAGAAAGGATCACAAAAGTACAGCTCCCAAAATTACTGCAGAGCTTAATGACCACCTCAAGAACCCAGTTTCCACAAAAACTGCTTGCTGGGAGCTGCACAAAGCCGGGTTTCACGGGAGGGCTGCAATTAGAAAATCACTCCTTTCAAAAACAAATGTTGCAGAACTGTTTCCGGGGGGAAACGCAATCTTTCAAGATGATAATACACCAATTCACACAACTAAAGTTGTTACTGAATGGCACAAAGCACATTCTAGTGAAGTTGAACATCTTCTCTGGCCACCACAGTCACCAGATCTCAATATCATTGAACATTTATGGTGCATTTTACAAAAACAAGTAAGGAGTCAATATCCTCCACCATCATCACTACAAGAACTGGAGACTGTTTTAGCTGAAGAATGGATAAAGATTCCTTTGTAAACAATTCAAACTTTGTACGAGTCCATACCTCGTAGAATTCAAGGTGCAAGTACTGCCAAAGGCGGTCCTACCCCATATTAAAAT
>NC_068983.1:43069786-43070671 GCF_001194135.2 Octopus bimaculoides | reverse complement strand
TATATATATTGGGCTGGTGCATAATTGTTGCGACTTATTTCAACAAATTTTATTCAACAAAAACAATAACAATATTTAACAAAGCATCTTTAAATAACTAACTGTCTGACCATCTGCCAAACAAATGGGAAGCAGTAATTGAAGTAGATGGTGAATATGCTCCGGAATAATCATTTAAAGATGTTTTTGTTACAAATAATGTGACAAAATAATATGACAATTATTCAGTTGCCATAATAAAACTCCGAGTTTCAGATGTCGGGGCGGAAATCTGCTCCGGCATCTCGTCAGTTATTAAGAAAAAACAAAAATGTTAGGAAAATGACAGATAAACAAAGGGAAATTACTATGAAGTTGACAGTTATTAAGACAAACAAAAGAGCTATTAGAATGACCGTTAAGTAAAGGGAAAAAAACCCGAAAGGGGAGAAAGTAAAAACTGCTCATAGGATTCGCGTATGCACGCATATAAATACGTACACACGCGTGCACGCACACCCACGTACACGTGCATATATATACATATGCTCCCTCAAACTAGTGTGAAACACATATATGCACAACCCCACACACATATATACTGGATTGGCCAGGAGTCACCTGTTAATTCCAAGATTTATTTACGTTGGACAACTGAATGAATTTAATAAAATCATCCAAAGATGAAACATCATCCAAAGATGAAACATCATCCAAATTGTTCAAACGAAGTCTTTCTTGAGCGACACATTTTTCTATTCGAGTCAATACAAAATTACAGATGATATCTGTGGAATTTTGATTTACTGTCGGGTGACTTTTGGCCAAACCTGCATATATATATATAATCGTGATAATAATAATAATAATAATAATAATAATAATAATAATAATAATAATAATAAT
>NC_068983.1:43065864-43068732 GCF_001194135.2 Octopus bimaculoides | reverse complement strand
CATAGTAGGTGCCTTAGGTATAATAAAAAAATATTCAGACAAATACATAACAAAAATAGCAGGACTTACAAATATATATAACATACAGAAAATTGCACTACTGGGTACTGCACACATCCTACGCAAAACACTTTCAATACAGTAAACATAAGAGCACCACAGCACATACCCAAGGCGCACAGAGCTGCGCTCGGTAGTGAAGTGAAAGCACGTTATAAAAATAAAACTACTGAATAATAATAATAATAATAATAATAATAGTAATAATAACAACAACAACAATAATGATAATGATGATGATGATGATGATGGGGAGGAGGAGGAGGAGGAGGAAAAGGAAGAAGAGAAAGAGCAAAGGTTATTTTTGTGAGCCAAAATCAAGAATATCAAGAATATTTTAATAAATATTTTAATGAAAACGAAGAGATTGTTGAATAATTTTAGCGATGATGATGATGATGATGACGATGATGATGGTATAGAGGAGCAACTGTACAGTAGTAGTAGTAGTAGTAGTAGTAGTAGTAGTAGTAGTAGTAGTAAACCGTGGTGTCATTTGATATGAGATATCTTCTCACTCAGGTTCGATGTATTATTCAAACAGCCATTAGATCAACGACAGCAAAAAAAGGAAAATATGAAAAAAAAAGTTTATAAATACACTCCACCATAGTTGGCAACATCTTGTCTGAAAAGTAAGCTGATCTTTGCTTCTCATCTAAACATGTTCTTCACAGTTTAGCAATATGGTTTTGATTTTTACTCTACGAAGTATTACTTTCTTCTATCTACGATAATATTGTTGCTGTTATTATTATTATCTTTTTTTTTTGCTATATCTTTTATTAAAGTATTTCCTTTCAAACTCGATTTTAAATCTAGCAGTGAGTCAAGGAAAGAGCCTGTACGTGGTTGCTCGACTTGCTAGAAATAGCAACCGAATCGGTTCCGGTGATAGACGCAGTCATGGGTGAGTGGTTAAGAAGCTCGCTTTAGTACAGCGTGGTTTCGGGTTCAGTTCCATTACGCGGATGTTCTGAGCAATTGTTTTTACTTGTAGCCCCAATCCGACCAGCGCCTTTTGAGGGAATCTGATAGATGGAAACTGTGTGGAAGCTTGTCATGTGAATATATATTACCTTTTCTTTTTCCTTGCTTCAGTCATTTGACTGCGGCCATGCTGGAGCACTGCCTTTAGTCGAACAAATCGACCCTAAGACTTATTTTTGTAAGCCTAGTACTTATTCTATAGGCCACTTTTGCCTAACCGCTACGTTACGGGGACGTAAACATACTAACATATGTGGGGGCGCAAACATAGACACACAAATACATATATATATGCATATGTATATACATATATAAGTATGTACACGTATGTATGTATATATGCATATACATACATTCATACATACATACATATATATATATATATGTCAGGACACCCAACCATTTAACACTGCTACTATCATAGCACTCCTTCTTCGAACCCACAAGAGTTAACAAGTGAAACAGAGACAGGCAGAAACAAGAAAAATGCCGCTGTTACTTGAATACCATACAAATATGTCTTTAAAAAGATTTTTCTTTTAAATTTACCAAAATTTAATTTTCCAGTAATTTTTCAAAAATTTATTATTCATATTTACTGTTGAAAAGATCTCAAGGATCGAAACCAGTCCTGTAATGTTCTTTATAAAAGTATTTTAGCATTTTCTACTTTGTCTTTTTTCCACATATATTTACTCGTGTGTTCCTCTTCAAACTTTTACATATATATATACACACACATATCCTCAATAAAGTTTTCATAGGTTCCACAACTGGATCGGTCAAATTGTTTAATTGTTGGAGATGAATCCATAGTTGGTAGTTTCGCGCTGGTAAATAACTTTTTAGGGACTTTGGTTGCTTTTGGATTTGATTACTTCGTATGATTCAGTTGCTATTTTCATTCTTGGGCATTGGCTCAATACCGGTATGTTATGATGGATAATGCTGAAAGTTTTCTACGTTTTAGGGGTTGTGCTGTAATTAAAGATAGGGTTTTGGGTGTATCTGAAATGCTTTTGGTTTTTCTTAATTGTTCAATATCTATTGCTTTGGCACGTTCTATTCCATTCTCTGTGAGAGTAGATGGGTACATTCGTTCAGGTATTGCCTGTTTTAATTCAAGGAGTCTTTTATTCTGAACACCCGGATTAGAGACAAGTGATCGAATTCTTACTAGGCTAAATGGACTATTAGATTAGGTATGTTTGGGTGGCATGAAGAAAATAGTCGGTACTGTTTAGAATCCGTTGGTTTCTATATTTGTGTCATTCTTAATAATCAAAAGGTCTATGAAGGGTACTTGGTTATGGCTCACTTCCATGGCGCACTGAATACTATCATTGATGCTATTGAGTAGGAATTTGAAATCATTGAGTTCATCTTGGTTGGTTGTCTACAAAATAAGGTAGCGTTTCACAAAATAAGGTAGCGTCCACAAAATACGTAGCGTTTCCAACTTTTCACCATATTTTGTTTTGACTTGTTCGTACATTTAGACGTCTAGATATTCCATGATTAAGTTGGCGTATGTTGGGGAAACTTTTGTACTCTTGGCAGTTCCAGATATTTATTGGTAGGTGTTTGATGTAAAATGAACTTTATAAACGTTCGAGAAAATGTAAAATAATTCTTTTGCGAAACATTGGCTTGAAATACACAATGCACTTACACACACGCATGCATATATACTCACATACATACATACAAACATTACATAGATATACACACACGGGCACACATATACACATATACATACATATATACATACATATATACATACACACACACACACACACACACACACACATATATATA
>NC_068983.1:43063710-43065805 GCF_001194135.2 Octopus bimaculoides | reverse complement strand
ACACACACACACACATATATAACAGAAGTTCAAATAAATGTTGCAAACCGCATTAAGGGATAGCAAAATCCTATCAAAATACAAGTTAGTTACCTATACAAAAAAATGTTGAACATTACTGTGGTTTATATATATATTTATTTATTACAATAAGATAAGAAAATAGAGATATAGTTAATAAATTATTATTTATTAATTAAAAATTCACAAACATCTCTTACAGCTGTTTCAATTCTAGACCTTCAGAAAATTAATTAATGAAATTAAAGACTATTTTGAAAGTCGAATCTCGTCAGATGTAGTTTAAGATATGCAAAATAGGTGTTCAGTTCCTGCATGTTCAGTATACTAAACATAGCGGCAATGAATGATGTATTGAAATATGTACAATAGAATATGCTAGACTGTTGATTCCTGTAACACTTTGACATGGGACCAAACAACAGTAATAGCAGCAGCAATGATACAAAAGAAACCCGTTTGTGAATTAAACCTCAATCGTATTCAGGTAGTCAGGCGTTGGAATCACGTTTTCCATTCAATAGTTTTTTGGTGATATTTTGAAGCAGTTTCTTGTATATGTGACATCGAAAGCCATGTTGGCTGTTCAAATGAATAAAATATCTGAAGAATTAATTCGAATCAATGTTCTTATTGAATGAATTTCTGAAAGGAAATATAATCCGTTGAATTCTGTTAGTTTATTCATAGAGTTTAAAGTAAATGTTTATATAATGATCTACGATGTTTGATCGTTGAATTTCATAGATAATCGTTTAACATAACATCTGGAGACAGAAACTAGAGAGCAAGACAAATAGAAATGGTGAGAGTGAAAGGGAAAGAAAGAGAGACAAAGAGAAAAAGAAAGGGAGATCAGTAGAAGAGATGGAGAAAAAGAAGACAAAGATATAGTCACACATACGTACACACATACACGTACGTACATACAATCGTATGCACACGCATAAAAGTGATAAGGATTGTGGTTTTCACATGCACAGCATAGATTTGACAAATAATTCAATAAGCAGAATATATCGTTTTATACATATGTATACACATACACACTCACACACACACATAAACGCACGTAGATAGTTGTCACATCATCCATGAGTCCATGAATGAGAGAAAACAGGCGCTCGTATATTGCTTAAAAGAGTGGATATGTTGTTATAAATATGTTTACTGCTGTTGCTATTGACAAAATTCTGTATTATAGTTTTGTGATACCCAAATGATCAATGTGTTTCATATCAGAATTTGAGAACGAAAGCTGGTGTGAAGCCAGTTGGAAACTTTGGTTATTTTTCAGGCTATAATATTGAATTTGAGGGACAACAACAACAACAAAAACAAGAACAGCTATACTAATAATAATGCTTTCTTTATTCAGCACAAAGGATTCACGAAAAGAAAAACATTTGAGGACGTTACAGAACACAACAACCGAGGATTACATAAATAGGCGCACGAACAGTTATGATAATAATAATAAAAATGATTTCCGATTTTGGGTAGCGGGAGTGAGTAGAGTATATAGTTTTAAACTCCATCAAGAATACTTAGTTCTTTTCTTACAATATTCCAGATGAAAAATAAACTGTCTTCCATTAGTTTTAAAGATAATGAAGAATTTATAATATAACTTTGTTATTATTAGCTGGGATTTTAGCATGGCGGGCGAAATGCTTAGCGGTGTTTCGTCTGTCTTTGCGTTCCGAGTACAAATTCCACCGAGGTCGACTTTGCCTTTCATCCTTTCTGGGTCGATAAATTAAGTACCAGTGAAGCACTGAAGTCAATGTAATCAACTATCGCCTTCCCCCCAAAAATGAGGAATGACAGATTCGTACATCCTCTGTATTTAGTTTAATAGACATTTTCTTAACCGAAGTATTGACTTCCGTTAATATAGCATATGAATTTTACTGTGCGCGCGCGCGTGTGTATAAATATGTATGTATGTATGTATGTATACATGCATGTATACATGCATATATGTATGTATGCATGTATGTATGCATGTATGTATGTATGAATTTCTCTCTCTCTCTCTTCATATATATATGCATATATATATATATATATA
>NC_068983.1:43062631-43063380 GCF_001194135.2 Octopus bimaculoides | reverse complement strand
TATATATATATATATATATATATATATATATATGTATGTATGTATACACACACACATACACACCCATACACACACACTTATATATATATACATACATTACATACATATGTCCCGGCGTATAAGTCGCACTCTCACATAAAAAAAGCACATCTATCTTTTGAGTATATTTTGTAAAGGAAAATATTTTGCATGTTTCTTCAGACACTTATGGAAAGATATTTCAAAGTGGTTTTGGGAAGATAATCAGGATTCTCTGCCTATGAACACAATGCTGTGGAAGCGTTGTATTCCCTGTACGTATGTTTCAGAACAAAGTGTCAAGTGAATATAGAGCGTTGATAAGAAAAAAAGATGACACAGGAAAATCTAAATGTCATGAATTGATCTTCATTAGCTTACAGCTGTCTTTGCTATAAGGTGTAGTGGAATCTTAGTTGAGGGGTGGAATAACATCCTATAGCTGAAATAAAGTATGAAACCAACGATTTATAATACATAGAATGCGTTATACGAGAAGCTTGTTTCCAATTTATCTTCTTTCAGATCACTTTTATTTGTTTCAGTCATTTGACTGCACCGCCTTTAGTCGAACAAATCGACCCCAGGACTTATTCTTTGTAAGCCTATCTATCTATCTATCTATCTATCTATCTATCTATCTATCTATCTATCTATCTATCTGTCTGTCTGTCTGTCTGTCTGCCTATCTATCTTTCTGTCTGTCTGTCTGTCTGTCTGTCTGTCTGTCT
>NC_068983.1:43060883-43062036 GCF_001194135.2 Octopus bimaculoides | reverse complement strand
CTACTGAGTAGCGCAACATGCTAGAAGTAGACGCCAAATGGCTCTAAAGCTACCTTATTTATCACACAGACACGGGCTGAAAGCGAGGGAATAAACCAAAAAGATTTTAAAAAAAGTTTAGCCATAGATCGATTTCTGGTTCAAGGATGTAATACCATTATATACCTCACACACACACACACACACACACACACACACACACATTGATATATACACAGATGTATTGAAACGCCCCTCTCCAGATACGCACACAATACCAACACACACGCAAGCACAAAATAAACACTTCCTACATAACATATATTTGCAATAAAGCATGATCAAAAGTGCAGTTTTCTAAAAAATCGATCAATTTGCTATTGATAACATTTTTATCGCAAACTTAACACTTAATATGATTAAGATAACTAGTTAATAATTCGACTATAACATCACAATCATCAGCAACATCAGCAAGAAAAACAGAAATATGATGAAACAGTCAGGTTCGATTATTGGAATTCGTTAAATTTCTACAATTCCGAATATCAGATAAATAAATTTAGAATTAATATAGCCAAAATATTGTGATTCTATTAAAAATTGCGTTATTTTGTTATTTGTATGTTTTTGTTATTTATTATAACTACATTTAAATTTCTTCAAAATATTTAGTTAGTTTGCTTAAATAAATATTTCGAAATTCAATATAAAATAGTATAATATAATTATTTGATCTCTGTGTTTCTATTGGATTGTTGTTGTTGTTGTTGTTGTTGTTGTTGTTATTATTATTATTATTATTATTGTTATTGCTCTTGATGTGGTTGTTGCTGCTGCTGCTGTTGTTGCTACAAACTTTGTTTTGAAAATATCAATGATGAAATGCAAGTAACGCAAGTTGATCAAGGGAAACGCTAATGAAGTAAATTTAGTTGATAAATAGTGTTTGAAGTATTCTTTTTCTACTCTAGGTACAAGGCCCGAAATTTTTTGGGGAGGGAGCCAGTCGATTAGATCGACCCCAGTACGCAACTGTTACTTTATTTATCGACTCCGAAAGGATGAAAGGCAAAGTTGACCTCCGCGGAATTTGAACTCAATAGTGTGTGAAGTATTTCCAGACATACACACACTCTCTCTGACTCGTGCGTACACACACACACACACTCGC
>NC_068983.1:43059733-43060873 GCF_001194135.2 Octopus bimaculoides | reverse complement strand
CACATGTTTGTACATATACCTTTTACTTACTTCAGTCATTCGACTGGGGCCATGCTGGGGCCCGCGTTGAAGAGTTTTTAGTCGAATGAATCGACCGCAGTACTTATTTTATCAAGCCTGGTACATATTCCATCAGTCTTTTTTGCCGAACCGCTATGTTACGGGGACGTAAACACACCACCACCGGTTGTCAAACGGTAGTGGCAGATAAAGCAGATACAAAGACGCACATGCGCACACACATATACATACGATGGGCCTCTTTTAGTTTTCGTCTACCGAATCCACTCACAAGGCTTTGGTCGACCCGAAGCTATAGAAGATATTTGCTCAAGGTGCCACGCAACCTACCTAGCACCTGAATAGTTTCAACAAAACACCCAATACATACCATTGAACGTAATCTCCGTGATCTACTTTCGACCTTAACTTCTATACAAATTCAAATCCTAGCACCTGACTTTTAAGCAATAAGCTATAAACAATGACATATAGACTATCAATATTGCCTTCGAATACCCAAATATTTTCAATATAACTGTCAAACCAGAAAGAAAATAAATATCTTTAACAACCTTTCTTTTCTAACTCTATTCCAAAAAATGTTTGTTTTCTGTCCTTTTTCATTATCTTCATCGCAACGTCTTTCTCATGTTTTTTCACCAAACCCTATCAAAGCATCAACAAACACATTACTTTACCGCAAACAGGCACTGTTACAACATAACTACTTTTCAGCTACATTTCTTCTCTTACAAGTCTTGTGCATAAAAATTGGAAAACTGAAGTAATTTATTGTTCAATGTAGGATACATATCTGAAACATAGTAGTAACACAACATATTCCTTCAAATAATACAATAAACATATGTATGTTTATATATGTGTACACATTATATAAATATATATAAATAAATAAATAAATAAATAAATATATATATATATATATATATAGCTTGATTGATTTTATTCCCCATTACTTCGAGCTGAGCGGATAATACCAGACTGATTTGGTACTTCAACTTAAGTACATAATTCAATTGAATCTTAATTACTTCTTTTATATATGTATATATATATATATATATAATAAATCTCTGAACGAGATATAAACAGTGGCTGCACGACAACGTGAAGTAT
>NC_068983.1:43055459-43059229 GCF_001194135.2 Octopus bimaculoides | reverse complement strand
AATGAGATAAAAAAAAACAAGGCTGTGAATATTTTAGAACATTTATAAATAGAAAGTCTTACAGCTGTTTCCAGGATATTTATTATATCCCTTCATCAGAGTCGGTGTGTGAAAATGGTTAACCATTGCTTACCATTTTCTCACACCGTCTCCAATGAAGGGATATAATAAATATCCTGGAAACAGCTGTAAGACCTTTTATTTATAAATGTTCTAAAATATTCACAGCCTTGGTTTTCTATCTCATTCTGAACAAAAGTTTTTATATATAGACATGCTGATGTATGACCTACATTGGACTCCTTATTCGCATAATCACCGAACCTGGAGCTTAACTATAGTCTATCCATAACACTTACTCAGCATTACCTGACACATTTGGGTCCTATTGACACCATTACCTCTGTTAACCTTTCACTCTCTATATATAGAAATATCCATATTTTACATATACATTTACACCCACCCACATATATGTATTTTAAGCTAATGTTTGTGACAAGGCGAAGTTTATAAATATAAATAGTCAGAACTCTTAACCAACGTATATATTGTCCAAACTGTTGAAGAATTTTCCAGTATATTCACACGACAATTCGTTCAAAAGCCCAACTAGAACTAGCATGATATTATTATGAAATTACATGCCAGAAACTCCCAAATTACTCCTTACCACATACGGGGTCCTTGCTAAGTCAAAAACCTAAAAAAGAGATAATGGAAATATGAACTCCTTACACCAATGAAACACTAGAGACCCATTTTGCTAAAGATCAAGTTTGTTCGACTAAACCCTTCAAGGCGGTGCTCTAGCATGGCCGCAGTTCAATAACTAGAACAAATTAAAAATTAAAGATAAAGATGAATTAAAATAATCTGTGATGTTGACTAATCAATAATCAATAGCGTTCAATAATTAAGGATCAGTAATGTTAGCTAATTAGTGATTAAGAGTGTTGGAAAATTAGTGTTTAGAGATTAATGACCACTGGGGTTAATAAGCCAATGATCTATGATTAATGATGTTGTTGACTAATTTATGGCGAGCGCTGTTCAGAAAATTTAATCTTTAAAAAATAAATTAGCTTGTGATCATTGAATTATATAAATCTTTAATCTAAACACGAACTTAAATTCTCCTAAGGTCAACATAACCTTGCAATTCCATCTGGATTGATTAATCACGTGTTCGCAATTATAAAATCTGTTCACGATTTTCTTTAACAAACATGCGTCGGAGAGCGTTGCAAGTGAAATAATACTTTGGTTAGAAATATATACGAGACGTGTCATCCGTCTTCTACAAAAATCATGCTCGCTTTACATTACAATACTAAGACAGACTTATTTCACCTCAACTGGCCCTGCTCTCTTTAACATCATAACCAAGACACGTATGAGAAGAAAAAATCTCATAACATTCAAAGGTATCCTGGACGAACATCAACAAATTCCTGATAAACCACCTACACTCAGATATATCTCTGCAAACAATACTCGAATGGGCTACGGAGCCCAAAGCAAGACAATAATATGAAACATCCATTAAATGTCTTTTCCAGGTAGTGCTATTAAGTTAGACATGACCTGGGTCAATTCTGGCCGAAACCTATGTAAGTATATATGTTGTTGAAATTTACAGAAAAACAAAAGACAAAGATAGGTGTATAAACAACAAACAGGTGTATTAGTTTAACGCTCGAGAAGGTGACAAAATCTTTTACGTTTCGAGCCTACGCTCTTCAATAGAAAGGAACCCGAAAAAATAAACAGAGAGTGAATATAAAAATCTTTTAGAGCTAGCAGTCAATCATAGCAGCTGTAAGTATATAAACTTAGGACGTAAATACGGACAAAAAGTCTCTAAGCATTTTGCCCAAAGTTCCAACGATTCTGGCAGCTCGCTGCCTTAACTATTTTAAATAATAATATATGTAACTTCTACAAAATATGTTGAATGTCTCTTCTATTTCATTTGTCCACTCACTCGTACACACACATACACACACACACGCACAATAGTTCCTAATTTGCCTACAACTTTAACAATTTTGGGCGCTGATTTGTCGACTAAACTGACCTCAGTACTTGATTGGTACTTTATTATATCGATCTCTAAGAAAAGAAATGAAAAGCAAAGTCGACTTCACTGATATTTAAACCCAGAAATTTTTAATGAGCAAGAACAAGTACAATAAAGCATTATTCCCGACACTAACCATTTTGTCAACCCGTTGCTCTTGTAAGAAATAAATGATTTCAATCTTAGGGATAATGCCAATTAATTATATTGATTTCAAAAGGATGAAAGTAAAAAAATGACTAGGTTGAGGTGCGAACTCAGAACATAGATGTTGTTGGAATGTATTTAGATCACCGGAGTGGCACAGATTCTAACAATTTTCTCGATTGGTAAGAAAGCAACAATGAAATTAATAAACCGCAATTCGACAATTAGTACAGAACATATCTTTTCTGATCTAATAGAATGTTCTAAAAGCCATAAGCAGAACGAAGCTATTGTCTTGTACTAAAACTGGAAAATTAATTTGTGATTTCGGAAATGAGTTTCATCTTCTAAGTGAGATGAATGTATGATGAAAAAGGAAAAAAAATCTATATATTCCAGATATATTTTCTGCTTAAAACTATATATAGCTCTGTTACAGAAGTTTCTATTGTAAGTGCAGGGTCATAGATGTTATGAAAAGGATATTTCTTTAGGTTATAAGAAATCTCACTGAAAACATTTTTGCTGTAAGAAGATTCTCCCGAAGAAATTTCGTTTTAAATGACCTCATCACGTTCTTTCGATGCTTGCCGTTGAATAAAGACTTGCATATTTAATGCTTTTATAAAACCTTGTATCATTACTGATTTTTTAATTTTAAACAAGAAATTTGCAGTAAAGCGGGTTAGAGGTGTCAGACGCGGTATGCAAACCATCATATAACTTGGATGACATTGCATTTTTACTCTTCTTTTCCATTTTATTTTGACATGCGTTTAAATTATTTTCTTCTGTTTTACGAATTGAGTGTGCACATGCGCATTGCGTGTTCGTTGTTCTTTTTCCAGGTCCTACTCAAAACTGTTTACAAATCACAACCATCTCACGAACGCAGTTCGTGAGATGGTTGTGATTTCGTGAGGAGTACTTCGTGCTCCGATGGTCGTGAGAAATACTGATATAATACACTTTATCATTATGCATACGGCAATTTTGTATCACGACAAATTTTCCTTTACGGCAAAATTTCTGAAATCAGGAAAAATGGCAATTTTTTATCTAACACCGATGTTTTCAACAAAATTATATGAAATGACTATAATTAGTTAATTAATAAAAAAAATAGAAAAATAATTAGACTATTAAAGAGAAATATAATGAATATTATACGATACTAACATCTCAAATACTGACATGTGATAATTCAACTGTCATTGATTAATGATGATTTGTGAGTGAATTTTTAAACTCAGGTAGAGCAGACCGGTGATCAAAGATATTCATGTTGTGGCCATACTGTATTGGTTTCTTGAATAATATATTGAAAAATATATTATTCAATGTGTCCTACTTTGTTGTTAGGTGCAGACGTTGCTGTGTAGTAAGAAGCTCGTTTCCAGACCACCTGGTTTCAGGTTTAGTCCTACTATGTAGCACTTGGGCAAGTGTCTTCTATTATTGCCCTCTAAGAGGATTTGGTAGACAGAAACGGAAAGAAGCCCATGGTATATATATATATATATATTTCTGTACACACACA
>NC_068983.1:43054645-43055449 GCF_001194135.2 Octopus bimaculoides | reverse complement strand
TGTGTTCTAGTACTTCGGCAAAAAAAAAAAGAAACCGACAGAATATGTATCAGGTTTTAAAAAAAGTACCGGAATTGATTTGTTTGATTAAAATTCTTCAAGACGGTGTCCCAGCCTGGCCGTAGTCTCATGACTGGACGAAGTGAAAGATAAAAAACGATAAAAATGATAGAAAGATAAAGCAAGGTGTAGTTCGAAAGAAGTTTGGCTGCTGCTTCTAGCATCTCAAATGGCCACGTAGAGGCTTCCTTACTGGTTCATGTTTAATGGGACAGTCTTAAGTATTTGATGGTAAAACAAATATCTACAGAACTGCTATGAGTTGTTGTTGTTGTTGTAGTTGCTGCTGTTGCTGTCATTACTGTTGGTGTTGTTGTAGAGACCTAGGTGAAACTTAATTGAACAGACCTATGAAGAAAGTGTCCAGGCCATGACATATTTTAAACCAGTATAAATTAACAATTTTTTCGTCTATGGACTCCTTTGATCCCTATGTTATGCTACTGGAGCTCCATAGTCATTCGATGTTGTGTTTTTATAATTAAATATTATAAGAAATTCTATTAAAAAAAGGTGTTAAAATATTTTGTGTATTGTAGAAATTGCACAAACAGAATTTTATACAGATTATGCGTAGGCGTGGCTGTGTGGTAGGAAGCTTGCTTCCCAACCACATGGTTCCGGATTCGTCTCATTGCGTGGTACCTTGGGCAAGTGTCTTCTACTATAGCCTCAGGCCGATCAAAGTCTTGTGAGTGGATTTTGGTAGACAGAAACTGTATATATATATATATATATATATAT
>NC_068983.1:43050643-43053981 GCF_001194135.2 Octopus bimaculoides | reverse complement strand
TTGTAATATGTTATAATATGTTATAATATTTTATGAGACATTTCATGATGTGGTTTATTTATCCTGGATACTCTATTGAAATGTGAAAAGGTTTGGCTTATTGTTGTTGTTTCTGCTATTATAATTGTTGCTGCAATAAAGTACCTTCAATGCATCGATTTTGAGCTCTATTTTTTAAGATATATATATATATATATATATATATATATATGTGTGTGTATATAGGTACAGGAAGTCACAAACAGTAAACAACATGAAATACGAAAACAAATGAGTTGAATACGCAAACAACGAGAGAAGCAAATGGAAGATAAGGCAAGTAACATAAAGAATGACTCTTCATCAGTTGTCGGCTGCCTATCTACTCCTCATTTCGAGCATTGAACGACAATATGAGCCTTCGAAGGCAGTTGCTCCCGTAAATACCAAAATGAAATTTGGGATTTATGGAGGGTCAAAGTTGGGAACAAAAACAGGCCAGTGGAGATGAGAGGTATTGGTATCCAGAAGACCCAAGGTAGCAGGTAACAATATGTAAGCTTATTTTTCCAAAATAACTCCTTATATTGAACTCTAATATTTCCCTCTAACCACCTCAAATCGTCTCTGATGAAGGGATATACCTAATATCCCAGAAACAGTTGTAAGACTAACTTTCTCTTTGTAAATCTCCTGAAAATTCCACACAGCCTTGGCTTTGTTGTCTCATTTTATTTAACACACACAAACACACACACACACACACACACACACACACACACACAAACACACACACACACACACTCACACACACATGTTTTTGTGTCTGTGTATGTCACCCCACCACCATCACTTGACAACCGATGTTGGTGTGTTTAAATTCCCGTAACTTAGCGGTTCGGCCAAAGAGACCGATAGAATAAGTACTAGACTTGCAAAGAATAAGTCCTGGGGTCGATTTGTTCGACTAAAGGCGGTGCTTCAGCATGGCCGCAGACAAATGACTGAAACAAGTAAAAGAATAAAGATCTTCCCGAGGGCTGTATGGACCCCGGTCGGGAACCATTGTGTTAAACAGACTTGTTGTATCTAGGGCTACATCATTTCACGTGTCTTTCTTCCTTGCTGTTATTTCGTCCCTGGTCAGTCCCGATAAGGCAGAAAGACCGTATTGATAATCCAGGCATGACCTTACCTTCCCATTTTTCGGACATTATGCAACTTCAATATCCAATATGCCCTTCCTTGACGTGTAGTTTCATGTGGCTTTAGCTGTTATATCTACTAGGTTGATAAACTACCTTAAAACTCCATCAGACGTGAATTATAACAGCTAAGCGGTAGGCAAAGTGATTAAGTTGAGCAGAAATCAGATCTATCGGAATCAAGAAGGAGCATGTTGCATATTTTGTCTTTCCTATCTACCACCATTTCCTTGCCAGTCTATCGACCAAACCAGCTGTCTATCTATCTATCTATCTATCTATCTATCTATCTATCTATCTATCTATCTATCTATCTATCTATCTATGAATTTATCTCTTATTTACCTACCAATATCTATCTACGTATATCCAATCAATAAATAAAAAAATATCTCTATTTTTTTCTGATAAATCTATTAAGAAAATATATACATAAAAAAAGTTGTCCTTCTGACTTGTTAGATCTTGTTAACATGCAGGGCAGAATTTGTTTATTGTTATTATTATTATTATTACTATTATTATTATTATTATTATTATTATTATTATTGGAAAACGGAACAATAAAAATATAATTTAAAACATAGAAGAAAAGAATAAAGGAACTCTATCAGTATTGATTTTGAAGAGCTGCCAACTTCGTGACAAAATTAACAGAATCAAAGAAAATATACAGAGAAAATAAGTAACCAGGATATTCTGGAATTGAATGTTCGATATATAATTACATGGCAACTGGGTATTTATCTCACTTATTGGATTAAGGTTGGTTCCATTGAAAAAAAAATGGTAAAATAAAATTTTTTGGAAATAAAGAGCTAAAAATGCTGAAAAATAAATTTACAAAATGACGAAATAATTAAAAAATACCTACAATGACACGAAAGAATCTTGTCAGGATAATATCGAAGCTCAAAATGGCTGAACCAAACGAGGAAGAAAAATTTGCTAGATATAACAACTAAAGGTCTTTGAAATTACCATATGTGATGCCGTGTAAGCCGAACTACTTTTTTCTTCTAGAAATAACGTCCCTGGAAAATAATCTTCGTCCTGACACTTCAGACGAAGATGGTTTCACTTGATCAGATCGGGAAACCAACATGCAAGTGGCTGAGCACTCCACAGACAAACGTACCCTTAATGTAGTTCTCTGTGAGAGTCACCACTACAGAGAAAGCGACAAGGCTGGCTCTTTGCAATACAGCTACTACTCATTTTTGCCAGCTGAGTGAGCCGGTGCAACGCGAAATAAAAGTGTTTTGTTTAAGGACACAATCCGCCGTCGGGAATCGAACTCACAACCTTACAATCGCGATCCGAGTACACTAACCACTAAACCACGCGCCTCCACAATCTTCGTTCTATACACAATTTCAGGGTTTGAATTCCTGGCAAGTAGCGGCTCAAGTACCCTTTTAAAACCGCAATTTTCTTTTTTTACAAAACTTTTCCTTGAAGTTATTAGAAGTATTTCCAAACCTTACAATGTCTATCAATTGAATAATGCATCGCAATCCGATGGTGATTCGTGACTCAATGGTGTGTTTTTCACGCGTATTATCTATAATAGTGTTTCCCAGCCACTTTTTTACCGATGGACTCTTACTCGGATGTACCCTCCTAGCCATACGTTACTTAAAAAACACCATATCATATTTTTGTAATTAAATATCAGGAATTTGTTTTTTTATTCTTTTACTTGTTTCATTCATTTGACTGCAGCCATACTGGAGCACCGCTTTTAGTGGAACAATTCGACTTCAGGATTTATTCTTTGTACGCCTAGTAATTATTCTATCGGTCTCTTTTGCCGAACAGCTAAGTTACGGGGCCGTAAACACACTAACATCAGTTGTCAAGCGATGGTGGTGGGATACACAAACACACATATATATATATATTATTGGTATCTAGAAGACCCAAGGTGGTAGGTAAGGCTATGTAAGTGCTGTGGAAGGACCGCATATAATACAAGTGAAGAATCTAATGCGGGTCTTGTATGAGCAAGTATATGTTAAATAAAATGCGAGAACAAAGCCAAGGCTGTGTGGAATTGTCAGGATATAGTTTTGGCTTTGTTCTCTCATTTTACTTAACACCCACATCCACACACACACACACACACACACACACACACACACACACACACAC
>NC_068983.1:43048860-43050412 GCF_001194135.2 Octopus bimaculoides | reverse complement strand
CCCGCCAAGGGTCATAACGACCCCCGGTTGAGGACTTTTTCTCCCAAGAAATTTCTGCAGCCTATTGTTATCTATGTCCGAGTATACATGCACATGTTTAAACGTGACTGTACACATCTATATACTATCTACATAGGAATACACTGAGTGACTTGAAAAATATTTGACTGCTGTTTCTTGCATTTCGAGTCACTACCTAGAGATTATTTAATTTGCTCGTTTATCTATGCAAACATTTGACAGGGGAAAACTGAAAACCGGAAGTAACAACGAAGATACAGAAATATGCGCCTTTTGTTCGCCTAAGATTATGTCGATATAGGTTGCATGAAAATATTGTTGCTCTAGTAGTAGTAGTAGTAGTAGTAGTAGTAGTAGTAGTAGTAGTAGTAGCAGCAGCAGCAGCAGCAGCAGCAGTTGTAGCTATTGATGTACTCATTAATGCTGTTGGTGTTATTAATACAGTTGTAGTTGAAGATGTTCTTGATGACGTCATCAATGTTGTTGATATCATCATCATCATCATCATCATCATTATTATTATTATTATTGAGTGAGAGAGCGGTGCATACCATCAAAGTGACATTGGGGTAAAATATAAAAAGCCCAGTATACCCATCATGACTACCCGTCTGATAAGGGTACACCAGGCACATGCATCACAAACTTATGCGTGTGACATGATAATCTCTTATGAAGATAAATAGCGCATGACCTTGCAGGTGAGACCCAGATAGAATTTTCTTCAGGTCGAGTGGCCCATCCCGCTCAAAAGGTCCCTGAATAAAAGTTGTTTAAGGATGTTGAACGAAACACCCATGTTTCCAAAGGTGAATTATTCAAACCCCAAAGAATACATGGCTATGATGCACCCTGACTACTTCTGCTCGTGATCGGAGATGCACATATCAGCCACCAAGGGACATACTCAACTGGTTATGGTCAAACAACTGACAAGCAAATCTGTGGTATTGAGCAGAATATTTGCTGTAGCCCATCTTTTATACCAAGACAAAACAATGTACATGATGACACTTCCAATCAATTAAGATCAAAAGCCACGAGAGCCATTGCCTGGTACTGCATCAAGGCATTATTATTATTATTATTATTATTATTATTATTATTATTATTATTATTATTATTGTTGTTGTTGTTGTTGTTGTTGTTGTTGTTGTTGTTGTTGTTGTTGTTGTTGTTGTTATTGTTGTTGTTATTGCTTTTATTATTAAGGCAGTGGGCAACCAGAATCGTTAGAGCGCCAGGCAAAATGCTTAGCGGCATTTCGTACGTCTTTACATTTTGACTTCAAACTCCGCCGAGGTCAACTTTGCCTTTCATCCTTTTGGGGTCGATAAATTAAGTATCACTGGGGTCGATATACTCGACTAGTTCCCTTTTCCAAAATTTCAGGCCATGTGCCTTTACTTCTGATAAATTATAATTATTGTTGTTGTTGTTGTTGTTATTATGACTATTATCATTATTATTATTGTTACTATTATTATTTCTATTGTTATTATTATTATTATTGTTGTTGTTGTGGATGTTG
>NC_068983.1:43048278-43048850 GCF_001194135.2 Octopus bimaculoides | reverse complement strand
TGTTATTATTATTATTATTGTTGTTGTTGTGGATGTTGTTTTAGTTGTAGCTTTTGTTATTGTAGTTGTTGTTTGCGCTTTCTTTTATATATTATTTAACTAAGGACCCTTATCACGTTGCATCTATTTATCTACAATTGATCTTATCATTTTGTGGACAGACAGCTAACAGCGCTGTTTCCTTCGACACTGCTTCCTTTCATTAAGAGCGAATGGTTCTTTCAGCAACCAGCTGAGGGCAACGACCGCATTAAATAGTCAACATCATATGCCTCATGATCATGATCATCACATATACATGTATATGTATGTGTATATGTGTGTATGTTTGATGTATGTATATGATGACTGGACAATCGAGACCGAAGAAGACCGTCATTGACCATAAAGAATATTGAGCGCATACAGACATACGTTTTTATATCTATCTATCTATCTATCTATCTATCTATCTATCTATCTATCTATCTATCTATCTATCTATCTATCTATCTACCTGCCTGCCTGCCTGCTTGTCTGTCTGTATATATGTGTATATGTGTGTGTGTATGTATGTATACATATATATATAT
>NC_068983.1:43045687-43048108 GCF_001194135.2 Octopus bimaculoides | reverse complement strand
CTCTCTCTCTCTCTCTCTCTCTCTATATATATATATATATATATATATATATTTGGTCTCCCCCCCCTCTCTCTCTCTCTCTCTCTGTCTGTATATATATATATATAATGTACATTTGATGAAATGTTCACATTGCTTAAATAAATGGAGTCGCATGAAACGATCGTACTGCATTAACTTTGGATATCTTTGTTGCTTATTTTGATATATATATATATATATATGTTATGTATTATGTATATTTTTTCAGTGTGTACGAATAACAAGGAAAAAAACCAGATAAATAGTTACCAGGGTAGCAAAAATTCACAAAAGCGCCAAAGATATTACTGACTACCCATGAAGATAGAAATTCCAGTGTTAAGTGAAGTGTTTTTGTATCACATAAATAAATTAATTAAATGAAGTCAAATGCAGGTGTTACTCAAACCAATTATACTTCCAACATATGTTCCGAAAAAAATCATTGAGATTATTCCGAAGGGAATAAAAATGATGTAAAACAATGCATTCATCTCGTCAGGGAAGAAAAGGAACAAAATACATCAATAGGCCATTTTAACCGAATGTGATTATCACGTACGTAAATGTAAAATGTAAGGAGAACGCTAGTAAGTTATTTCGTGATGATTGTTTACTCTACCTTCAAAATGTGTGTAACCAAAATTTACAAAGGGTTAAAAATAGATTAGTTAATTTTTTCGGAAACATGGGGTTAAACATTATTTTCGATAATGATATAACTAAAGCCAATTTTTTTAGATATTACCCTTAACTTGTATAATGATTCGTATTTCCCATACCATGATTTAAAATATGTTAGCTTTTTTAGTAATCACCCGAAGACTATAACAAGAAACTTAGTTAAAAATATTTCACTTAGACTTTGTAGATCATCTGCTAATGTTGATATCTTTAATGATAAAGCTGAATTTTATAACTCTGCCTTACGTAAAGGAGGCTATAAAGAAAAAATTACGTATATTAACCCTATTGACATTAATTCTGCCTCTATTAATCAAGACAAGAAAACACATCCTGACGGTAATAACAATATAAATTTTAGTTCGAATAATAACAATAAATCGAAAAATTTTATTTTGCAGCATATTTTCTTTTTTACGTAATAAAAATAAGTCTGGGACTTTTAAAGATAATTACCCAAATAACAGGGTTGATTCTAGTAAAACAATTTGGATGATTCTTCCATTTGGTAAACAGATCAATTCCAAGCTCCCTTATGAGTTCCGTGAAGCTATAGACAAGAATTTTCCAAAAATTCCAGATGCCATTCCATTATCAATTCACACCGAATTAGGATAGGAGTTTCAAACACCAAAAATCTTTCACAAATCATTTCGTTACATACCCATAAGTTATTAAATGCAAATCCTCTTAATGAAAAAAAATAACAGTGATATTATTATCAACAGTGATAACAGCAAAATCAATGTTTCAGATAGAAATTTGAATCGAATTCGTTTCCTTAGCAGTAATTCTAAGATTAGAAACTCTGTTTATCAATGTAAAATTACTTCTGGTTCTAATGTCTTTTTTTTATATAGGTAGTTCTTCGTCTCAGTTGTCGAAAAGATTATCTAACCATTATTCTACCTTTAGACATATCAATAAACACAACACTACTGGGCTTAGTAAAATATTTTTTGGAATGGAAAATTCTATCTAGATCTTTCCCATATGACAGAGGTAAATCTTTTTGTCCGCTCTGTATTGAAGAACAATTTCTCATCTTTTTCTCGAAAAATACTCTTGTAAATACGTTTAAAGAATGCGTTTACCGTTGCATGCATTGGAAAAAAAACATACCTATAGTTCCTTTAAGTAATTTCTACCAATCTATATATATCGAGCTTTAACTGTTTTCTTACATTTCATTTCCATTATATATATGTATATCTATTTCCGTCATTTTAAACTTTATTCCCATTCGTCTTTCACATTATATTTTCCACTCTTATTTTTCTCTTAATTTCTTTCTTTTTTCACCTTCTCTTCTCTAATTTACCTTTGACGTTGAATCTAATAACAGCTTTTTTAAAAAATGACTTGCTAGTGTTCTACTTACATTATACATTTACGTAAATGGTAATCACATTCGGTTAAAAGGGTTTATTGATGTGTTTTGTTTCGTTTATTCCCTGACGAAATGAATGCATTGTTTTACATCATTCTTACTCACTCCGGAATAATCTCAAAGCTTTTTTCGAAACATATGTTGGGAGTATAAATGGTTTGAATAACACCTGCATTTGACTCCACTTCCTAATCTATCTATCTATCTATCTATCTATCTATCTATCTATCTATCTATCTATCTATCTATCTATCTATCTATCTATCTGTCTATCTATCTATCTGTCTATCTATCTATCTATACATATATATATATACATATATATA
>NC_068983.1:43042802-43044241 GCF_001194135.2 Octopus bimaculoides | reverse complement strand
AATATTGGTTTCAAATTTTGGCACAAGGCCAGCAGTTTCGGGAAAGGGGCCAATTCAATTAAATTGATCCCAGTGCTCAACTGGTACCTATTTCATCAATCCCAAAAGGATGAAAGGAAAGTCAGCCTTGGCAGAATTTGAATCCAGAACGTAAAAACGGACGAAACGCCGCTAAGAATTTTTTCCGGTTTGCTCACGATTCGGCCAGGTCGTCACCTTAGGATTGCCGAAATATTACGCGATTTACTTCACTAAAAAGACTTTTTTTTCAAGGATAAGCACAGCTGAAATTGGGTTCTTATATACTCACGCATCTTTTAAGTCAACAATCACAATACTTATTTATCAACAAGGGCTCAACTTCTGTTTAGAAGTTCGAACGTATAGTAAGACTACGACATCCCATACAACCGTCTACCGTTTTGGACACCGTTTTCCTCTCACAGCTCCGCCACTTTTTCAAGTTTATGGCACCATAATTAGAGCAGCACTGGAAGACAGCCACAACTATAGCAATTGTATTGGTGTCTCTTTTGTTCGCTTTCGTTCATTATTTTGTCTTCTGATGCCATTTGGCATTTCCCTACACACTTTCAGTTTTTAGTATGGTTTTGTTCTCGCTGCTATTTAAACTTTTTTCCTACTTACTATCGTCGTTACATTGTGTTTCTTATGAAATTTATTATCTCTGCCAAATTTATTTGCCTTTGATATATCAGGTAATTGATCAATGTTGATCTCCCTTGACGGTAACTTTTCAAGAATCGCTAAACATGCAAGATAATAAGAATGACTGGCAAAGATTACTAGAGTGTAATTTTGCAAAATGGCCATTAATTGATAAAAAGAAAGGTGGGAGAGAAAGATAGGTAGATAGATAGAGATTAATATCGGGAAAGAGAGATTAGTAAGAGAGAGAGGTAGAGAGAGTGAGGTTTTAACTCAGAAAGGCTTTCCTGTTGCTAAATATCTCGTCGTTCTAAAATATGATCCTAGTTACTTTTGCATTGTCTCCGTAGTTACACATATGACAGGGTATATAGATGGAAAATTAAAAGAAAAGTAGAGCTCGTTCATAAATTATTTAGTTACACAATTTGCGAAGAAACTGTCCTGTCATATTTTTGCTTTCGAGGCGTTAATATTTAGAAGCCATCTTGAATTTATCTCAAATCCCGCAACTCTTCTCTAGATATCTGATGAGATAGGTTCGTCGTACGAGCCTACGAACCTTTAAATCATACGTATGGAGCTAGACTCTTATGAAAAATATATATGTAACTCCAATCAAATTTCTTAAGTATCCCTTTCTTTCGTTGACTCACCCCCACACACCCTTATATATATATGTATGTATGTATGTATGTATGTATGTATGTATGTATGTATGTATATACGTATGTATGTACGTGCGTATGTATGTATGTATGTATGTATGT
>NC_068983.1:43042557-43042792 GCF_001194135.2 Octopus bimaculoides | reverse complement strand
ATATACATACATATATATATATATATATATATATGTATGTATAAATATATATATATGAGTGGCTGTGTGGTAAGAAGCTTGTTTCCCAACCACATTGTTCCGGGTTCAGTCCCACTGCATGGCACCTTGAGTAAGTGTCTTCAATTATAGCCACGGGCCGATCAAAGCCTTGTGAGTGGATTTGGTAGACGGAAAGTAAAAGACGCCCGTCGTGCATATATATATATATATATAT
>NC_068983.1:43041878-43042457 GCF_001194135.2 Octopus bimaculoides | reverse complement strand
GAGTGTTTTGTGTGAGTGTGGGAGTGTGTGTGTACGTGAGTGTGTGTGTGCCTAACGATTCTGGTTGCCCACTGCCTTGTGGTGTGTGTGTAAGCAACCGTATGTGTGTGTGATGGTTCATATGTATGTGTATGTCTGTATGTGTGCGTATGTCTATTTGTGTTGTGTGTTGGTGGGGGTGTTATGTGTGTGTACGTGAGTTTGTGTGTGTTTCTAAGTATGTTTTGTTTGAATTGTCCTTGTGGTGCGTGTGTGTGTGAGGGAGCAACTGTATGTGTGTGCATGAGGGTGCATGTGTGTGAGGGTGCATGTGTGTGTGAGCATGTATGTGTTTTGTATTTATTAGGTGTCCTTGTACGTTGGGTTTATCCAGGTGATGTGTATGTGTGTGCATGTGTGTTCCGTGTATGTTGGTACTGGGTATGCGTTTGTATGTGTGTGTATGTGTGTATGTGGGTATGGTTTATGTAGTTTCCTGGTGTATATGTGTACATGTGTGTGTGCGCTGTAATTGTGAGTGATTAGTTTTGTTTGTATTGTTAGTGCAGTATGTGTGTGTATACGTGTGGGTGTGTTTGT
>NC_068983.1:43036695-43039363 GCF_001194135.2 Octopus bimaculoides | reverse complement strand
TATATATATATATATATATATATATATATATATATATATATATATGTATGTATGTGTGTGGGTGTGTGTGTGGGTGTGTGAGTGTGTGTTTGAGCGTGTGTATGTGCAATATATATATATACACACATATATATAAACAGAATTGTATGTATGCATATATGTTTACCTATGTGTGTGGCTGTGTACTAATTTGCACTCCTATTCCAGTATTTACAAAAACAGCGTTCAATCATATCGATCTATTTTCGCCCAGTTATAAACTTAATATACAAAATATATTAGATCAAGGTTTGAGGACAACTGTGGACACTTATTAGTTTTTTACTACACCTTCCTGTTCTGTTCCGATGAAATGGATAACACTATGAGCCACCATTGTGTGTATTATTATTCAAATGCTGCATAAACGCTGTTATACATATTCATGGTTAGCCGTGTTTACCTCACACCGGATAGATTTCATAGAAATATTGGCGTTATTATTGGAGAAGATTTAGCGATTCTGGATTCGTTCACAATATGTCTGAATCATATTTAGATATTATATTATGGAAACAGACTTACAATGTATAATTGAGTTCTCTGTGGTATTTTTAGATAGTAAATATTACTGTGAGAAGAGAAAAATTAGTTGTTATTGCAAATACGGAGTTGGCCAAAAATGGTCGAGTGTCACATAATATTTAGTTTCGTTGTTGTTTAGCTGCAGGTTAATCCTGATTTAGTAAACCTATAATGAAAATCATTCCAAAGTGAGCCTCTGTATTGCCTTTTTAATTCACACCACGTGTATTTATGGCAGTGAACTGGCAGAGTCGCTAGCACGTCAGACAAAAGTGATTTGCAGCATTTCTTCCAGTTCTTTACAGTGTTAGTTCAAATCCTGCGGAGGTCAACTTTGCCCTTCATGCTTTCAGCGTCGATTAAATAAAGTACCTGTCAAGTACTGAGGACGACGTAACAGATTTGTCCCCTCCACTCGAAACTACTGGCCTTGAACCCTCCAACAGACTGGCGTCCTGTTCAGGGGGGAGACATTGTGATCTCACCATGGAAACCGGGTGACCGGTTTTACGAATTCTACGCCTCACGAGTCCTCAAAAATAATTGAAATATTATTTAGGAAATCTTTTTTCAGGGCATCTTAACTTGCTCCTAATATACTAGTTTAAAATTTTGATTCAAGACAGCAGTTTCGTGGGAGGGGACTTGTCAATTATATCGACCCCAGAGTTCAACTGATACTTAATTTATCAACCCCGTGGAGATGAAAGATAAAGTCAGCCTCGGCGGAACTTGAACTGAGAACCTAAAGACGAACAAAATGCCGCTAAGCATTTTATCCGGCGCAGTGAAGATTCTTTTCTACTCTAGGCACAAGGCCCGAAATTTTTGGGGGAGGGGGCAAATCGACTAAATCGACTCCAGTACACAACTGTTACTTAATTTATCGACCCCGAAAGGATGAACGACAAAGTCGACCTAAGCGGAATTTTAACTCAGAACGTAAAGACAAAGCATTTCTTTATTGCCCACAAGGGGTTAAACATAGAGGGGGTAAACCAGGACAGACAAAAGGATTAAGTCGATTACATAGACCCCAGTGCGTAACTGGTACTTAATTTATCGATCCCGAAAGGATGAAAGGCAAAGTCGACCTCGGCGGAATTTGAACTCAGAACGTAGCAGCAGACGAAATACCGCTAAGCATTTCACTCGGCGTGCTAACGTTTCTGCCAGCTCGCCGCCTTAGTACCAGTAATATATTGTTTGCGAGTAATCCGTTGTGTCAACTGATATTACATAGTTTGGATATTTTTGTTTTAGTGGCAAAGTCACAGACTAAGATTTAAGCCACATTTATGAAAGTTTTTAAATTTCAGTTAATGAATTTGTGCTCATCAGCCTCACAACGTTTTATTTGTTTTCTCTTATAAATCTAAACTGATGTGACTAGAAACAAAAAGAAAGAAAAATAAGCAATTTCCATTAAGTCAGTGATTATTGATGTCTAATGTCCATTGTTTCTTCCTAAGGAAATCTATTTGGTTTAAATTAGCTTTTATATAAAGTAAATGTAATCTTATACCATGTTACTTTAGTTCAACAAGCAACACAAATAACTACACCACCATGTTGATTTGTACATTTTTCATTCTCTGTGTAAATCTCCAGCTTGACTGACGAGGTCGTTGACTGGTCCTTCAATAATGGAATTTCATTTGATTTCTATCTATGGGATTACAAACCACTCATTACTGATACTATTTAATTGGTCTCATGCTAACCATATTATTTACTGAATGAACACAAAAGCCAATGCTTTGAATCATCTGTTTAAACGTTCGGTTTGTGATTAGTTTCTGTGATAATATTACAATGTGTTTCTTGGTGGTTTTATAGTCAACAACAGGTAAGTTGCCCAATAAAAACTGAGATTGTATTAAACGAGAAAAAACCTTGTCACGGATATTACTTACCGTTATGTCGAATTAGATGCTTCGGTTTATCTAGCTAGTTGTTCAATGATACCCAGTTCGAAACCGAAGGAGTTATTAAATGAATTTCTTTGTCCCATAGTCAATAAATGAAGAGTAATTTTATATATATATACACACATATATATATATATGTATGTATATATATATATATATATATATATATATAT
>NC_068983.1:43035730-43036488 GCF_001194135.2 Octopus bimaculoides | reverse complement strand
TGTATATATATATATATATATATATACATATTATATTATACACATATAAAGCTTGAAACACGTGTACCGCGGAATCCTTTGTAGTGTTGTTGTTATTTTGGGGATTTACAATTTATATATATATATATAGTTAGGTTATATTCTGTTAAGAAGATACAATATAAAACTCGTCCACCTTGAGGTTTCACCCAGTACTATCCAACAGTAGTATTATACCCACTGCCAAGTTTGTGTAATGTGTGAATAGATAATTGAATAATTTGGAGTCAATAAGAAGGA
Organism: Octopus bimaculoides; assembly: GCF_001194135.2. Classification (NCBI taxonomy): domain Eukaryota; kingdom Metazoa; phylum Mollusca; class Cephalopoda; order Octopoda; family Octopodidae; genus Octopus; species Octopus bimaculoides. Next base: position 43,036,209 of record NC_068983.1, on the reverse strand, counting down.
GTGCAGCGGAAAATTTATTTGTAATCACTACACGTGTGCACACACGTATACATATACATAATTAGTTGATGATGAAGTAAATAGGAATTTTTGCATTGAAATAGTTAATAAATAAGTAGTGTGTTGAATATTTTATGTAACTAATAAAACATTTGGGAGTGAAGGTAGTTTATTAACTTTCTGATCATGCACGATCAGATTTCTGAACAATAGCTATTGGAACAAATTCCGTTCGTCAGTTTATTCACCAAATACACGCATATATATATATACACCTAAATACCTCCACAAACCCCATACATACATTCTCCATGAGAAAGAACTGCAATATACACATACACACACACACACAAAAAAAGGATTTCAACATGTTTGTCGGTAGTGTATATTTACTTTTGTCTCCTTCCAAAGAAATCGTGAGATTTGAAACGTTGGTACCATAACAGGGTTTTTATTCAATATGCATATATATATGTATA
>NC_068983.1:43028707-43029411 GCF_001194135.2 Octopus bimaculoides | reverse complement strand
GCCCAAACCTTCTAGAAGGATCAGAATTCCCTTTATATATATATACATACACACACACATACACACACACACACACACACACACACACACACACACACATATATATATATATATGGATACAGGCGCGGCTGTGTGGTAGGTAGCTTGCTTACTGACGACATGGTTCCGGTTTCAGCCACGTTGCGTGGAAACTTGGGTAAATGACTTCTACTTGGCCTCGGGCCGACTAAAGCCTTGTGAGTTGATTTGGTAGACAGAAGCTGAAAGTGACCGGTCATATATATGTATATGTCTTTGTATGTGTGATTTAGTGTCTGCGTTTGTTCACTAGCACTGCTTGACAACAGATGTTGGTGTGTTTGTGTCCCCGTAACTTAGCGGTTCAGAATAAGAGACCGATGGAAGTACTGAAGTCGATACATTCGACTAAAAATTCTTCAACGTGGTGATCCAGCATGGCCGCAGTCTATTGACTGAAACAAGTAAAAGATAAAAGATAAGACACACACACACACACATCTTAAGTATGACAGAGAGTGTGAGACCACCTATAATGCAAGGAATAAGAAGTAAAGTGTTTTAGCTCTTATTTCTAGCATTGTAGGTCTTCTAACACTCTCTGTCATATTTAATGACAATTATAATTTTCCTCTTTGTTGATACATGATACATTGCTAAATTCTGCCTAATTGAATATATATATA
>NC_068983.1:43027607-43028358 GCF_001194135.2 Octopus bimaculoides | reverse complement strand
ATATATATATGGTAAATCCCAAAAGAACAAACGCAAAAAAAGACATCGCGAAGGCTTGGTCCATATAAAGTATTAGCAGACGATCAGCGAAGGAAAGAAAGATGGTTTAACGTTTCGAGCAGACGCTTTTCTTCGGAAACACAGGAAAGTCTTATTGAATGGAAGACGGAGGGAGAAAATCGCCAATGATTCACATGTGGTTACATTGTGATATATAATTACATACATAAACATTTACATATACATGCACAAATATTATTATACATGCATATATCTATTTATAAAGATACATACGCAATTTCTGTTCCACACCAAAAATTTGATGCACGTTACCAGATATTGCCGACTCAACGCTTAAACCCACTTTCCACTCGTATACCTGAGATGCATTAATATTATCCATGAAAATGTAGGCTAGAGTGTCAGACATACGTGCCCTATATTATTTGAATAATAGCGGAAGCCATTTCTTGGTATTTCGAAAACATATGATGATTCGCACATTTTAAGTGGTTAGATAATCACTTTACTCTGCTCTTTCACATTTGCAATGACTGAGGAAATTGGATAAATTGTATAAAAACTCTTTACCTAAACGCTTGAAACATGCGTATTGTTAAATGAACTCGAAATACCAATAATTGGATTCTTTTGTTCATTTATCTCTTTTTCTCCATCCCTTTCTCTCTCTCTCTCTGTATATATATGTATATGTATATATGTATATATATATATATATATATATATATAT
>NC_068983.1:43025817-43027455 GCF_001194135.2 Octopus bimaculoides | reverse complement strand
TATATATATACACACACACAAAGTATGAGGGTTTAGTTCACAGGTGATCTAAATGATTAGGTACGCTAGGTAAGTGTTGTAATGGACTGCTAGGGCTCCAAAGCTCTAGCCGAGTCAGTTGTTATGGAGCCATTGCAAATTTCTGTTGCAGCGGATATATAATTGTTAAAGAGGAAAGCTAACGTTAAGGCAAGGCAAACAAATATATATATAAAGGACTTCTTATTTGTTGCTTTGTACGGAATGTAGTCACAAATATTAGAGTTCAATTTAAGGCGCTACACTAAACTAAAAATTTCACGACTCGAATGCAATACCATGTCAAATGCTATGTAGCATTTGTAATCGGCTATCACGAATGCTGAGAGCAAAATATATCCGAGAACAAGAAAGACAATCAGTCTAATATTCCAAACATTTAATTTCCTACACCTGTTTCAATAATTCTATGCTTATAACCAACGTAATTGTATAGTGAGAACTATCTTTTCAATGATATCTTTAAAATGTGATATTGCGGCAGGCCTAGTCTGAATTTAGGGAGAACAAATTAAAAGACAAAGACAAAGGAAAAAATGAAACAATTGCACTAAAAGAAGGAGAAAATATACATTGAAAAAGAAGTATTATGATAATGATAAAGATACGGAGAACAATAAGAGAGTTGAAATAAAATAAACGAATAAAATAAACGAATAAAAAGAACTATACAAAAACGGATAATGCCGATTGTAATAATTTACAAAGTGTGTGATGATTTGTTTGTCTGTTTGCAGGCTATAATAAATCAACGTTGCCAAAGCCAGACAGATAGCAGTAGGTTAAGTGAGTCAGAGCTGAAGAGATAAAATATACAAGTAAAAATGTAGAAAATACCGCCATGTTGGAAAACTGGGTCACACATACAAGTTAAATATTCATATGTACATGTATTCAAGCATACGTACAAGTATACATATATACATACATGCATAAATACGCTAGGTAAAGCTACACATTCGTGTACACGCACATACACCAATATATGTAGATATGTACAAGCTAGCCGGTCTTGAAGCAATTTACATAGATACTATAATTAGGGTCTGGAGTGGTTTGCTCTGTTTGACTTGAGTCGGAAATTCTGATCACACACGTACACACACACAGACACACAGACACAGACACACACACACACACACATACACGCAGACACACACACACACATACACGCACACACACACACACACACACACACACACACACATACACGAGGTCGAATTTGCCTTTCATCCTTTCGTGGTCGATAAATTAAGTACCAGTTTCGTATTGGAGTCGATCTAATCGACTGGCCACCTCCTCCAAAATTTCGGGCCTTGTGCCTAGAGTAGAAAAGAATTTGCAATTCTTTTTTTATATTCTTTTACTTGTTTCAGTCATTTGACTGCGGTCGTGCTGGAGCACCGCCTTTAGTCGTACACATCGATCCCATGACTTATTCTTTGTAAGTCTAGTATCTATTCTATGGATCTATTTTTACGAAGCCGCTAAGTTACGTGGACGTAAACACACCACACATCGTTTATCAAGCGATGGTGGAGGAAACACAGACACACAGACACATACGCATATATATATATATATATATATATATATATA
>NC_068983.1:43023331-43025612 GCF_001194135.2 Octopus bimaculoides | reverse complement strand
ACTTCCCGAGCGTTAAACTAATACATCTGCTTGTTGTTTACACACCCGTATTCGTCTCTTCTTTTTTCGTAAATTATCACCATGCACACACACACACACACACACACACATATATGTATACGACAGGTTTCTTTCAGTTTCCGTCTACCAAATACACTCACAAGGCTTTAATCGGCCCGAGGCTATAGTAGAAGATATTTGCCCAAGGTGCCACGCAGTGGGACTGAACCCGGAACGATGTGGTTTGGAAGCAAGCTTTTTGCCACACAGACACGCCTGAGTATCCTCTTTTTGCTATCTCCAAACGCCACTTCTAAGTCTTCACTTTTAATTGGTGAGGCGTATGGTGAGTTGCTTGTTTGCAAGCAATAAGCATCATCAAATGGTTGATGGTCTTCTACAAATCAACTATCTTTTCCTCTCTCTTTGAAGCCCATGTTTGTTATTTCGGTTTTGTTTACTTTTTGAATGTCGTTCATGTACTACCTGGCAGTAGTAAACAAGGCATATAGAAGGCGGCGAGCTGGCAGAAACGTTAGCACGCCGGGCGAAATGCTTAGCCGTATTTCGTCTGCCGTTACGTTTTGAGTTCAAATTCCGCCGAGGTCGACTTTGCCTTTCATCCTTTCGGGGCCGATAAATAAAGTACCAGTTACGCACTGCGGTCGATGTAATCGACTTAATTCCTTTGTCTGTCCTTGTTTGCCCCCTCTATGTTTAGTCCCTTGTGGGCAATAAGGGAATAAGAAATGCTTACCGGTATTTCGTCTGTCTTCGTGTTCTGAGTTCAAATTTCTGTGAAATCGAGTATTTCTAGGTTTTTGTGCAAATCTGTTGTAGGCATGTATGAATGCATGCATATACGTAAGTATGTATACATGTTTTTATGTATATGTGTGTGTGTGTGTGTAACTGTGTGAGGAGAGAGAGTGAGAGAAAGAAAGGAAGGATGGAAGAAACAAAGAAAGAAGGAAAGAAAAAGGAAAGAGAGAAAGAAAGAGAGAGAGCTGTGTAATCATGATTACTCCTAGATTTGTTCTGGTTTTGGTGGGAGCAAGAACGGATCAAAACTAAAAGAAGATAAATGAATATTGTCCTGCGGCTAAGGCAAACAGGACTCAGGAGAGAGATGACCATTTGACATGTGTCACACAGGCTCAGCGCTGTCGATGCATACATCGAAGTGTATGCATCGACAGCGCATAAGAATCTCAGAGGGAAAATTTCTGAAATGTTTCACAAATCTTCATTGTGCTTCTAACAAATCGTGTGGCACATGTCTTTTGGCACGTGATACAGTTGCCCCTGCTTAAGAATTAAATAGGCCATGTGTACCAAGAGTAACTTCGAGAAAGCAGGAGACTAGTGAAGGTGACAATCAATAAACTAGGAAGAAGGCATCGGGAAACATCTGTTGTGTCTTCTCTCACCAGGGATTTTTAAAGTTTGGCACGCAGGCTCATGATCGTCGATGCTTGGAGCTATAACACATGAAAAGAGTGAAATGAAGGGGAGAGAGAGTGAGAGAGTGAGAGAGAGAAAAATTAATAACCTACTAATTTCATTGCAAGGTAATACCTCGCGAGATAATACAAGACCTAAATTTATCATCATACTTCTTATCAGCAGAATAAATACATCGCTGAAAATTATTTAAAATTGTTATTCGCAGAGTATGCCAAATTCCACCTCGCAAAAAGACATACAAAGATAATCCAAAACATCTTCCCTAAATATCACGCAATACTGGCTTATTTGCCGGGATTATTTAATTGCATGTAATTTGTCTTTTGACAATGTTTCTTCCATCTTGCAATTTAAAATTACATTAACTTCCATTTATATTTCCTTTTTTTTATTTTGTTTTTTTTAAAGAAAAATTTGATTGATTTATTTTTCATGTTTAAATTAGATATTAATAACGATTTCTTGTCTTTGAATTTCTTTTTTATTGAATAAATGCAGCGTATGAAAATGGCAAAAAAAAAAAAAAAATTGTTTAGCGATGTACTTACTCAAGGAATAAAAAGTATGACAGTGTATTTGTTCATAACTTAAAGACTGCGCTTTCAAATTACAAGAAGTATATTTACAGAGACGTATTTACAAGCGCTGAATTTAGCGGACTCTCCTCTTTGACAAGATGCACTTAGCTTTAATAGATTCTCCCAAAATTAATAATATTTATCCCTGGAAGAATGAACACTGTTTTCAATATTATAGACTTTTCAAAGGCAGCAAGCTGGTAGAACCGTTAGCAAGCCAGACAAAATTCTTAGTA
>NC_068983.1:43021905-43022707 GCF_001194135.2 Octopus bimaculoides | reverse complement strand
ATATATATATATATATATATATATATATATATATAGAGTTCAAATTTACAGAAACACAAGACGAAGTCAGGTGAAAGGACAACAAACAGGTATATTAGTTTAACTCTGAGGAAGAATGGAAAGGTCTTTTACTATATGTATACATGAAGAGCCTACGCTCTTCATATATTCTCTAAATGTAATTATAAGCTTAAACTTATAAGCGTTCACCGTATATTGGCTACAGAAAATAGTATAACATTGGAGCATATATGCCCTCAACAGAAAAAAAAATGTATTCGTTGGAATCGAGCCTACGCCTCTTATTTTCCGTTTGAGTAGGCTGACCGACGACACCAACTTGTCAATTAATATCCTCCGCTAAATTAAGGAACTATGATTTCGTAGTGGTGTTTAACCAAACGTACGCAGCAAGCGCATTTGTTTTTTTTATATATTCATGTGTATGTAAGTAGGTGTATGGACTTGAAGGCTATAGTTAAACGAGGACTCAATGCGCGTGTTGGATAGAGTGAGCATGTTACTTAGTGGAAAAATAACTTGTTTCACGGGTTCAATGATTTTATGCATTGTATATATGTATGTATATGTTATAATCATACATATATATGTATGTATAAGTTATAATCTCTACTTCCGCTTTTGAATACCCGTCTTTTTGTTACACAGAACCACACTCTAGTATGCATTTATTTCTTTGCCACTATTGCGCATTTATATCTATGGGTATATACCTGTAAGTGTACGTATATGTAGATATATACATATATATGTGTGCGAGTATATATATATATATATATAT
>NC_068983.1:43013491-43016281 GCF_001194135.2 Octopus bimaculoides | reverse complement strand
GTATGTATGTATGTATGTATGTATGTATGTATGTATGTATATATGCATGCCTCAGTAAGGCTTCTATGTAGATGCATTGATTCTAAGCCATTTGAAGCCTATCTAACCGAGCATATAACTATAACAGACCCACCGACAGCATTAAAAAAAATAGTAATGTTATTGCTGATAACAGTTGTGACCCAATTTCCAATACTTGCAATTATTGGCTGCTTTAGAGGAAACCGAAATAATGGCAACTGCAGCTACTAGCAGAGTTCCACATCAAAAGGATACAACATAAAATGGTGAGCTCCAAGCTGACGGAATGATAGATATTTGTTGAAAGTTTTGTGAAAATTGATGTTATCATTCTGTTCCGCTGGTTTAATGGCGGCATTCCATTGATCCAAGGATTTCTTTAGGAAGTTTTGGAAATGGAATTTACGTTAGTTCCATTCGATTTGAGGATAACTGCGTAAATGCCATAAATGCTTTGGTGGTTTGTTAGTTTTCTGATCAGGTTATGTTTTATTTTCCGGGTAACCTGCGAAATTTTTGTCATAAATATAACATAATTTCTAACATAAATGCAGGTCACAGCTGCGTCACTAAGAAATTTGCTTCGCAATAGCTTGAATTTGATTTTGATCCTGCCACATGGCACCCTTGATCAGAGAATTTTGCCACAGATTAACTAAAGCTTCAGAACTGAATTGGTTTGATGAAAACTACAGAAATCCTACTTTTTAGGTTCTGAATGCAAATCTCGTTAAAATCAAGTTTACTTTTCATATCTGTGGTGTCGATCAAATAGAATACCAGTAATCTACTGAGGTCGACGGAATTGACTAAAGCCTTCACCTCTAAATTTTGGTTTTGTGTCTAAATTAGAAAGGGTTGAGACGAGGTGACGAGCAGGGTGGCCAATCTCACCGAGAAATGGGCTGAAAGAAAACTATCCCTAAAAAATCGGGCAGAGGTTGCAAACGCATTCATCACCTCCGTCGTATATTACTGCTTCACTGTAATACTTTGGCCCCGTTCGTGTATTACCAGACTGGAGCGCCTGATTTCCCACTCCCTACCGAAGGGACGTGGTCCACTGGGCAGGCACACCATTTGTTGTAAATAACCGCTGACTGGAGGATTTAGCATACCGTGGATAAAGATGCGATATTTCCAGCATTTCCTTGACGATGAGCAGGTGTGGTCACCATTTGCCAGACTCCTTTTTCCGCAGCTCGTTTCCTTGACTGAGCTGCAGTCCTGGATCAAGCGAAGACAGACGCAGGGTTCCTGGCCTCTAGAGTGCCGTCAGGCGTGCATAGCTCTCTGTCAGTCGGGCAATGCAATCAGTGGAAGTTCCACTTCGGCGCTTTACAGAGGGTTAGTGGCAGGTAAGAGCGTCGACGTTCCCAGGGAAGTTTTGGGCACGGACGGGAGTCAACTGGCTAGTCTTTTCCGGTGGACTTTCGAACCGGGGTCTATGGATAACTCTCAGAAGTCTCTAGCCTGGAAAAGTTACAGGGGAGCATTGCCGGTTCAAGATAAAATCTACACATATGGAAGTGCTGTCAGCCGGACCCGCTTGTGAATTGCGATGAGCGATAAAAAAGTTCTAGACGAACACGTCTAGTATTGCTGACATATGGAGCTATGTTGACCACATGCTGTCATGTGTAGAACGGACCCGGCTATCAGCTGAATTCACAGTGAAGATCGTCAAGCTGTCTTACTTTCGCTGGTAAGGACAAGCAGTGTTTATCTGCCTGGTTGTCTTAGCGAAAAAGGCTGTGTAGTGGACCAGGCTGAAAGGGCTGAAGACAGACACCTTCCACTTTGGCCAAGCAATCAAGTTGTGTTTAGTCTTTCCCATGCTTACAACAAATGAGAAGTCTTACAAGTTCACTTTCAGTATAAATCATAACATTTCTGTTATAGTTTGCGATGGAGTTGACTTAATTCATGCTGTTACACAATGAATAGGTTTTCGCCTCTGTTGCAGCTGTTTTTCAGAGTAAAGTGTTAAGAAACAACAATGAAGCTTTTATTTTGATTAGAGGTGCTGGTTAATAGTTCTTTTATATTTTTATTGTATCTATAGGCTACAATAGGCGAATGAGAAAATATTTTTTGAATACTAGCATACGATAATTTTTGAATTCCATTATATAAACACACACACACACACACACACACACACGTATACGTGCGTGTGTATGTGTTAGACCGTGATATATATATATATAAAGAGAGAAACGATTAGTTTTAAATCTCTGTGCGAGAAATATGTAGTAACACTAATGCATAGTAAAGTCTGTTTGCCTACGTAAAGTGGCAGTCCTGCTTAGGACGATGTTACTACTGGGTAACCACAAGAAAACATCTTTTCCAGCTGGCTACCGACACATCATCTGTATCCGTATACTGTGAGTAAGGGATCTAATGCTCCCACCCCACCAGCCTTAGCAATACCTGAAGATCAATAGGTTTCTGGGTAATTTCAGTTCTTCAGCACAGGACAATCGTTAGCTGGAGATGATAGCTCCTCAACCTCGCTCACAATATATACTTCTAAAGTGACACCTCTAGCCACCTCTAGCCAGCCAGTATCCTGTGCCGAACAAGGGAAATTAGCCAGAAACCATTGGTCTGCAGGTATTGCTAAGACTGGAGAGGGAGCATTGGATCCCTTGCTTACAGTGTACGGACACAGATGATGTGTCGGTAGCCAGCTGGAAAAGATGTTTTCCTGGGGCTAAACACTTGTAACATCGTCCTTAGTAGGCTTTACTATGTGTATGTATA
>NC_068983.1:43011204-43012416 GCF_001194135.2 Octopus bimaculoides | reverse complement strand
TATATATATATATATACGCACACACATACACACACATACACAGACACACACACACACACACACACACACAGACACACACACATATATACACATATATATGTATGTATGTATGTATGTATGTATGTATGTATGTATGTATGTATGTATACAGATTTTACAATGAATGGATACAAAGTTCACTTTTCTACAGTCTTTCGATCTTATTTACAAAGGCAGTGAGCTAGCAGAACCATTAACATATCGGACAAAATGCTTAGCGGCAACCCTGCTGGTGCTTTATAGCCTCGATTCAAATTCCGCTGACGTCAACTTTTCCTTTACTGGAGAACCAGTTCACACTGGCGTCGATGTAATCGACTTGCCACCTGCAATCAAAACTGCTGGCCTTGAACTCTGCAACGAAACGGCGGAGTAATGAGAATGAGTTCGGTCACTTATACGCTATAGAGACTGGATAATCGATCTCATGAGTCCTAGGGCTAAACAAAAAGGTTTTTCTTATTCATGATGATCTCCTCTATTTCTATGTTAATTTCTTTCTTTTTACCGTCATGCTGACGTTACTACTTTATTGTTATATATATAATATACCACGCAGCATGTGAAATAGTACACGTGATAAATAGAATTCTATTTAGAACTGGAGAAGATTGATTCAATGACATTATTTTCTGTCCTCACAAAACAGTTTTTTTTTTTTTATGAATACAACTTCGCAGTTTAGCATTTTATTAGCAACAGAGAATATACAGAAAGAAAGATTTGGAGACCTTATTCATTCGAAAACCAATTACCTATCTTTTCATTTATTTATAACTTGTTCCAAGAAATGCACTGTTGCTATGCTGTGGTATTACCCCATCATGGCCACAGTGGCCATGCTGGGGTATTACCTAGAAGGATTTAGTCCAGTGGTTCCCAACCTATTTACAGTGGTTCCCAACCTATTTACAGTGGTTCCCAACGCTTTTATTTAAAGTTTTCCCACGAACCCCTTTTAATATGCTTATCCTTATGTGTATATATATTCTTTTATTCGTTTCAGTCATTTAACTGCGGCCATGCTGGAGCACCGACTTTAGTCGAGCAAGTCGACCCCAAGACTTATTCTTTGTAAGCTTAGTACTTTTTCTAACGGTCCCTTTTGCCGAACCGCTAGGTTACGGGGATGTAAACACATCAGCATCGGTTGTCAAGCTATGTTGGGGGGAC
>NC_068983.1:43006816-43009303 GCF_001194135.2 Octopus bimaculoides | reverse complement strand
ACTGCACTGGGTACTGCACTGGGTACTGCACACATCCTACGCAAAACACGTTCAATATAGTAACCATACGAGCATCACAGCAAACCACAGCACATACCCAAGGCACACAGAGCTGCGCTTGGTAGTGAAGTGAAAGCACGTTAGAAAAATAAAACTACTGAACAATAATAATAATAACAACAACAACAACAACAACAACAACAACAACATCAACGATATTGTTCTCTAGATTACCTTTGTAATGTAATTTGAAAGACTGATACATTATCGGTGAAGTGAGCGCACAATATGACCTTCGATTTTCTCCTGGAACCATTTCACTTCTATTGCGTAGCTAATACACTTGGGAGAGCATGAATCTCTCAAAAACTTCATATTGTTTTTTTCCTCTTTAAACTAAACAGAAGAAAAAGTCTGTCCATCACACATCAATTATTACTGTTATTTGAAATGTCAAACAGAAAATGTCGACATTTGCTATTTGCTTCTTTGTATTAGACTTTCAAGAGAAATAAAGAAATATCAGAAATTTTGTGAACAAGAAAACAATTCTCGGTTTCGTTCGCTTTTGTCTTTAGGGTCGAGGCGACCCTACTCGAATAAAAGTATGTAACCATAAGGCATTATATTAAAATGCTTTATAGTCGCAGGTCCTGTAGACGATTGCAGTGCCAGTGAAACTGATGGATATTCCAGACCAAGATTCATAAAAGTGTAATTTGTGTAAAGTATGCTTTGCATTTCATTCCCTCTAACCATTCTTCTTTCCAACGATAGTGGCATTCTTGCTCATTTCAGAGCTTCAGGATTTCACCGTGATACTGGCCGGGCGGCAATAGGGTAGTATGTCTTGCCAAAGGGCAACTCACAACTTTATCCGGCACTGCTAACTGAGTATTCACGGCTAACCTATATATATATATATATATATATATATATATACCATAGGCGTGCAGTCCATAGCAGCAATGCCTCCCTTTAAAATTATAGAAACAAAATTGAAACAATATTACTTATTTTTCATAAGATCGTTCTTCTAAAGTTCTGTAAAATTGATATAAACTACATGACAACAGGCTTCAGACTGTTCTTGTCGGAATTAACATGAAACGACAAGCAGTTGCATCCTTTTTAGTGTAATATTTTAACATTTTTTCCTATAAAAATGCCACAAAGACAATTTTGTTTCTAGTAAGAGCTGATAACAAATAGTTTTAGATGCTAATAAATACTTATGCGCTAAGATTAAATTTCTGTCAATTCGCAATGCCTATGATATAACCTTACGTTGTTATGTAACACTTACATAGGAAAAAGGAAGCAAGTTGACGTTCTGCTTCCATCAGAAACATGCTGAAAAGATAACACACGCATAGTTTTCTACATTTATTAAACTAATATCTTATACTTTTTCAAATTACAGAACGCCCTTAATATAAAATGTGATTTTTTTATATTTTAAAAATATTTGTATAATATAAAAATGTCAATTTGATTCAAATATCTGTGACAGAAAATTTTGGTCATTGCTTCCAAAACAGATCACTGACCATTCCCCTATCCGCAAACTGAGGACCCGATAGATGGAAGGTTGCTTCACCACACTTAACAACCCAGATGATGAATCAAACCCAGTACTTTCTTTTAAGCTTGGTAATTACATTATCGGCTCTTTTGCCGAACAACTAAGTTAAGGGGGACGTAAACACACCAACACCGGTTATCAAACGGTGGTAATGGATGAGCACAAATACAAACACACACACCGCGCATGCGCACGTGCACACACATACACATACGACGGGCTTCTTTCAGTTTCCGTCAAACAAGTCCACTCACAAGGCTTTGGTTAGCTCGTGGTTATACAGAGTGTCTCAAAAGTCGTATATAGGAAATATATATACGTTAGGTGTGAAAAATCACATCTTCTATACTACAAATTAAAAAATATAATTACAACAAATTTATTAAAATTTTAGACCCCTTTATGACTTTTGGGACATCTTGTTGTAGAAGACTTGCTTAAAGTGTCATGCAGTGGGACTGAACCCAGAACCATGTAACTGGGAAGCAAATTTCTTTGCACACAGCTACTACTGTTGCAGCCATTTAGAAAATTCATTTGATTCTGGATTACAATGAGATGGTTTCGTATATAGTTCTTATGTACAAAAGTAATTATTATGATGCTCGCGGGCATTGTCAGACATTATTTAATGAAATGCAACTTTTAAATCCAATTTAGTTAAAATGACTCATTTCAGAAAGAGAATGAAATATCGATCAGTATTTGAAGTTAGAAAAGAATTTGAACAAATAATTTCCTTTACACCAATTATTGTAGTTTCCCACACATTCTGGCATTTCCATCTACCTTTCACACAAATGCCTAATAAAATGTACCATTTTCCTCATCAAGAGTAAAGCTCCTTAAAAAAGATTTTAGTTAATTACTTTCCTTACCTTTATTGTGACTAATGGTTTAAA
>NC_068983.1:42999888-43006007 GCF_001194135.2 Octopus bimaculoides | reverse complement strand
CCCCCCCCCCCCACAAACACATTTAATAAAAGATTTACCAAATGTAGAACATTTTGATACTGTAAACTTAAATTCAGGAATGTGACATTTAAAATCAGGTTTGTACTTGTTCCCATCGACATAATCGCAGTAATATCGTCAAGGTCACTCTTCTAGTTTTTCAGTCGTCTGAAATTTAGAAAGCATTTCGAGTTATGGAATAAATTCGATAAAAGCATTAAGGTTCGGATCACCTGGTTGAAGACACTCTTATGTTTCAATGCGATGCTTATGCGATTCTTTATTATCTATGAGTCTAATTTAAATCATAGCATTTTCTGCATTCTGTCGTTTACTTCCATTTTTTCAAATTCAGAAAGGCAAGCTAACGCACATAATTTCTGAGAATAACTCTGAACTGATCAAGCCTGATTTTGATGTGATAACAATATCACCCTTGCAGTAATTAATGTTTTAGAGTGGGGGAGAGACGAATTGATACCATTATAACTGACCTTATACTGCCAATATCCATTTCTTCAATTTACAGATGTTTTACCGTTGCAAAAACTTATCCCATGACTATCATACCTACTTTAAAAAAAACAAGCAGTTAACCTGCTTATCACCACTAATATCAAACCTCTATCTTACATAGGCCAGCGAGTGAAAGTACATTGTTATTAACCGGTCACGTCATTGCTGTCTCCGACTGTGTATAGCCAAGTAAAACGGATGATCCGGAAGTTTTATTCACCTCACCATTATCCCATTATCAGGTCAATTAAATATCCCTGATGGCCCGAAAGCACGTAAAATATATGCAAAGCTACAATGATATTAGCAAAATAATGACGTCACAAACCATGTGGTATCGTAACATTTTATATTTATATTTCTTACGGAGCAACATTAAAAGAGAAATATTTTCGATTAAATCTACCGTAATAGATTATTGGTTCTTAGTTTATAGACCCCCCATCCATGGTAGATGAAGCACAAAGTCGACTTGGTGTTCTCGAAAGTCCGTGCGTAGAATGATGAAATTAAATTTAATAAATTATTTTTGCTCAGTTTGTGACTGTTTGTAACAACTTGCTCACATAACAATATATCTTTCCATGTAAGGCGGAGAGGAGCTGGCAGAAACGTTAGCACGCCGGGCGAAATGCTTAGCGGCATTTCGTCTGTCTTTACGGTCTAAGTACAAATTCCGGCGAGGTCGACTTTGCCTTTCATCCTTTCGGGATCGATAAATTAAGTACCAGTTGCGTACTCGGGTCGATCTAATCGACTGACCCCCTCCCCCAAAATTTCGGGCTTTGTGCCTAGAGTAGGAAAGAATATATATTTTCATGTTTCTTCAATGGCGGTCAATTTTATCCATAGAATTGGCGACTTAAACTTTTGGTTATGAATTTAGAAATTATGGTCGAGTAGATTGACTTGTAGTTTGCCGATTGCAATCGTTTTATTTTATTCAGATTCTTAACAGCCATTGAGAAACGCATGAACATTGTACGATCTCCTTGCTCTTCTCTTCAGAATATATGACCTTATAACCAACTAAGGACTCTAATTAGTGTTAAATGGTTGCCATGCTGTGTAAGTGACTGAGAATATATGGTATCAGCTGGTCGTAGGATTAACATCCCACCTCTCCTCAGTTGTTACTTTATTTTGAGTAAACTAAAATGACAGGAAAGTATGTGTTTTACTCAAAGCGCCACCTATTTAAAGAATCAAGCATTCTCCCAGATGATCGTGATCCCAACTTCCAAAGTACTACGCTATTCGCTTTTGCATATGAACTGTAACGGATACAGTGGAACAAGAGATACGTCACAAGTGAATTAAACAGTTAAACAGAGAGGTGACTTTGATATCTGAATTTAGTCTCGTTTCTCTTATGTCGTTTTGGTTCTTAGCTCAATTATCGTATTGATTATGCAAATTAATTAGCCGTAACTATTTTCTACTCTGTTTTGTATAAGTCTAAGACCTTTGGATACTGTAAATGAAGTCAGACAATTGTCATGCTGATGAAAGCTATTGAAGCAGAAACAAGTGTCCACGACTGTCCGCTTACCTTCCAACAATAACACTGTTCTTTTCCTTAATGGTATGACAGTTTCGAAGAATTCTTGAGCCTTGAGATTATCTCCCCATTTCAAGTGGAGCGAATCATGGTTGCCATTTTGTAATTATAATACATCCTCGGGAGGTGGAAATAATTTTTAATGAATCAAGTATTTTTGCTTTATGGTATTTGACAAACCGGCATCTCTCTCACTGTCTTTAAATAATTAAAAGTAGAAGGGAACACACATACGTGTGTGTGTGTGTGTGTGTGTGTGTGTGTGTGTGTGTGTGTTTGTGTGTGCATATATATGTGCGCGCACAAGTGTAAACAAAATAATTCTTCTGTATTGAAATTCTATATTCGTTAAAGTATGAAGGAAAAGTAAAGACTGATACCTTTAATGCGGTGAGAGCAAGACAACTATAATTTGCCGAGGCTACTGCTGTACTTACAAGGCGTCAACATTGAATGAAGGGTTAAATCTGTTCAAGACAACAGGCAGGGACGACAACTGCAAATCTCGAAAAAAGAACCGGAACGGGTCTGATAACAACAAACCGTCAGTTAATCGAAATTCGACACAGACATGCTCGGAGGATAACAACAACAATAACAACAACAAAAACAACAACACCAACAACAAAACCGTTTTTATAATGAGTAGCTTCTCAGAATCGATGCTGTGAACTAATTTCAATTTCAATTAATGGCTGTAGTTGTTCCACTTCAATGATTTTAAGAAATTCTTTGGTTAGACGTGGCTATTGCAATTTCCTTATTTCTTCTTCTCCTCCTATAAATATCTGATAATTGTACTTTAACAAGCTGGCAGGTCAGAAAATACATTTATAGGTTTGCCTCGTTTTCTAATCAAACTAAAATGCTTCTGACATAAGACATTGATTCTGTTCGGCAGAAATAATTGTTGTTCTCTAAAGTCGTCGTCGTCGTCTCTTGTAATTAATGAAGTTCCAAAGTGATTTCTCTCGACAGATGGCTTTCAAAAATTTAATTAATTTTTAAACCTTGTTGTTCCTGTCATCCACAACTCATCGATTATTCTTTATTCTATATCCAGGTAGGCTGACCGTGGTGCTTAAATGACATTAGATGAAGAAACTGTAAAAAAACAAGCAAGAGCAAAATAGCTTCGACGTTCAACGTTCGACTGCAGATTCAAGTAGATTACTACTCTCACTGTGTCCATGATGATGATTATGATGATGATGATGATGATTGTCACCATCAACATTAGCACCGTCGACACCCTCGTCTGTACAACCATCATCATCATCCTTATCATCATCGTCATTACCATCATTAGCACCATCGACATCGTCCTTATCCTCATCATAACTGCAGCCGTTGTTATTACCTTTCTGGTCGTAAACGGACCTAACTCGACTTGTTCAACAAGCGAGCCACTGAGATTATGTATCGAAAGTAAGCGGAGAGTAGTAGTAGTAGTAGTAGTAGTAGTAGTAGTAGTAGTAGTAGTAGTAGTAGTAGGAGTATTGGTGGCAGTGAGAGGAAGAAAGTTCTTTTGAGTGAAGAGAAGTCGCAGTGTTTCGATGGCCACTTTTTGTTTTTACTTGAATTACCTCCAGCTTCTCTCTCTTCTCAAATCGTTAGCAAAGGCGACGCCATTTTCAATTATTTGGAGGTGTTCAATTTGGTAGGTGGATAGGAGAATGTGCAAAAAATACTGTTTGAAAATTGCATTTTCAAAAGGTAATTTAGTTTTTTTGCTCTGAAGGGCGGAAGGATAAAAGGACTACCTATTCCCTTGCTGTCATGTTCATTTGCGCATCAAGATGAAGCACAAATATTAATAAAAAGTATATTCCTTGCAGAGCTGTGCAGTTTTAATTATGAAGCGGGGTCGAAAGATTAGATATGAAGGTACAATATTACTAGAAGATGAGATCGTTGCATCGTTGAGAGATAATGAAGGGTACAAATACTCAGAGGTGCTACAAGACGATAAGGTAATGGGGAAAGGAATGAGAAAGTCTCCAAAGAGTACCAGGGAACGATTGGGGAAGTGCTTGAAACAAAATCAGATGGAAGTGATATCAGAGGAATCAATGGACAGTCATTTGTGTTGAGATATTCTTCTCATCTTTGAATTGGACAAAACAGACAAAAACAATGGAGGAATGGAAAAACAAAATAGAAGGCAACTGCTTACTGCGCATAATGCACACAACTCTAAAAACGATATCAACTGTCTCTACTACTGGCACTGCGATTCTATGTTTGAAAAGCTATGTCGTGCATAGTGAAGAAGGAAAACAAACCGCAATGTAAAATAACCAAAAGGTCGTTGAATTAATAAGAAAATTCAAAAAAGAAAACAGAACGACAAGAGAAATTGCTAGAAATAGAAGGAATTACATGATCCATTTATATAATAAACTGAAAGTGCTGGTTCTTGGTGGATAGATGCAAACTGAAGCGAGAAAATGAATCACTAATTACAGTTACTTAGGAACAAGTCATTAAAAAGAATTTGATAAAGACAAAGATTGATAAAACTCAGTCACAGATCAAACGCAGAATGTGAAGAAAAGGGAACAAAAGTATAAAGTATTTCGAGTGAGTGCAGTAAGCCAGCACAAAGAAAGAGTATAAGTAACAACACATCATTGTGTTGTTAAAAGACTGCAATAGAATTTTAGAAAGTAATATGAACGAGACAGAATTTCCTGTGGTAAATGCTAATAGTAAGATTTTATGGGATTTCTCCATAAAGATTGACCGTAATTTTGAAACAAAGAGATGAGATATGGCCGCAAGAGACAGGAAGAACAAATAGCGTAAGATTATAGATTTTGCAATACTATATGATAATAGAGTGGATACGAAAGAAATTGAGGAAATTGAGAAATATCAAGACATAAACAGAAAGATGAAGAGATTGTAGAAGACAAAGTTGACCATTGTTCCCGCGATAATTGATGCACTCGGTACAATATCCAAATTGCTGCATTAGCGGCTGAAGAAAATTGAAATTGAAGCACGCATTGTTGACCAGCAAAAAGGAGGCGACCTGTATTCCTAAGAAATATTCTTGAGATTTGAGGAGACTTGTTTTCACCAAACCTCTGGATAACATCCCTGCTAACTAGATTTGCATACAATGTTAGCAAGGCAAACTTGAACAGAAAATTACAATATCAAGCTAGAGAGAAAAACAGAAAACTAAAGCAAACACAGACATATGCGTAGAAATCAATGAACTAGACAAATTGTAAGACACACAAGTGAAAGAAGCTAGAAAGCTATCTTATCGATGTATTAATGCATTTTACTGCCCCCCCCCCCAAAAAAAACAGAATTATCTTAGTATTTTAGACTGGGCAAAAATGAACAGCCAAAATTAAACAGAAAAACAAATAAATTTGAAATGAGATATATTTTCTACAACTATTGGGAAGTAGATGCCTTATTCAGCTAGAAAAGTAGAATAAAATATCGACCGCTGGATTACAGAAATATCGAGTAAAGAACAATTTAAAACTGGTACGAATAGCAAGAAGACGTGAACAAAACAAAAACAAAAACTGTTTTCTGACTTCAAAAAAGTTAAAAAGTAACAGACGATTGTATGAAGAGCAGGTAACAACAAAATAAAGTTAAAAGCAGAGCAAGACGCGGGTCTTATAAAGTGATGACATGAAAATTCGTATTTCGCTAATTTGGGTGGCGGGAAGAACAATCGCAATACTAGCTAGTTAGAATTGAAGGGGTGGAGGTGCAATGGCCTAGTGGTTAGGGCAGCGGACTCGCGGTCATAGGATCGCGGTTTCGATTCCCAGACCAGGCATTGTGAGTGTTTATTGAGCGAAAACACCTAAAGCTCCACGAGGCTCCAGCAGAGGATGGTAGCGAACCCTGCTGTACTCTTTCACCACAACTTTCTCTTATTCTTACTTCCTGTTTCTGTTGTGCCTATAATTCAAAGGGTCAGCCTTGTCACACTGTGTCACGCTGAATATCCCCGAGAACTACGTTAAGGGTACACGTGTCTGTGGAGTGCTCGGCCACTTGCACG
>NC_068983.1:42994813-42998219 GCF_001194135.2 Octopus bimaculoides | reverse complement strand
ACCTGTCCTCGTCTGTTGTTATTATTTGTATATTCTCCCATATATATATGTATATATATATATGTGTGTGTATATATATATATATATATATATATATATATATGTATGTATGTATGTATGTATGTATGTATGTATATGTATGTGTGTGTGTGTTTCCTGTCTGTATATGTCCCCCATCACTGCTTGACAATCTGTGTCGGTGTGTTTATGTCCCCGTGACTTAGTGTTTCGGCAAAAGAAACCGACAGAATAAGTACCTGGCTTTTAAAGAAGTAAGTACTGGGGCCGATTCATTCGACTAGAAATTCTTCAAGGCTGTGTCCTAGCATGGTCGCAGTGTAATGACTGAAACAAGTAAAAAACAATTATAGAAGATGTGGTGCTTGGGAAGAATGAATTTATTACATTTGTGATAAATGTGACTATTTAGACAGCCTGGGAAGAAAACGTAATAAATGTGACTGTCTAGACATAGCCTGGGAAGAGGAAAGAAAACCAACAAACATAACCGAGTTGGGGATTTCATTTACTAGAAGTTATACCAGCATTTTGAAATACTAATGGAGGAAAGGTGTTATAAACGAACACTAGAAAAGGTCCTACAGACAAAGCGACGCAACCTTGCGTTAGAAAAGCAAGGCTAAACAACCTGATCTTGTTTACAAGGCCCTTCACGAAAAATAATGCCTCTTTACTGAAGTGTCAGTCACAGTAGATGAATATATTTCTAAGGCGGCGAGCTGGGAGAAACGTTAGTACGCCGGTCGAAATGCTTAGCAGGTATTTCAACTGTCTTTACGTTCGGATTTTAAATTCCGCCGAAGTCGACTTTGCCTTTCGTCCTTTTGGGGTCGATAAATTAAGTACCAGTTGCGTACTAGGGTCGATCTAATCGACTGGCCCCTCCCACAAAACTTCGGGTCTTGTGCCTAGAGTGGAAAAGAATATATTTCTGTATGTGAATGTAAAAGATATCAAAAGGCGTGGCTTCCTGGTTCAATCCAGAGCGTGGCACCTTGAACAAGTGTTTTCAACTATAGCCTCAGGTCGACCAAAATCTTGTGAGTGGATCTGGTAGACGGAAACTGAAAGAAGCCCCTCGTCTATGTGTGTGTGCGTGCGTGTGGGTGGGTGTGGGTGTGCGTGTGTGTGTGTGTGTGTGTGTGCGTGCGTGTGAGTGTCTTTGTGTCTGTGTTTGTACCTCCACCATCGCTTGATAAGCAGTGTTAGTGTGTTAACGTACTCATAACTTAGAGGTTCGGGAAAAAAAGAAGAGGTGGATAGCATAAGTACATACCTCAAAAAGACTTACTGGGGTTGATTTATTCAACAAAAAATTCTTCAAGGTGGTGCTCCAGCATGGCTGCAATCTAAGATTGAAAGAAAACAAAAAGATAGAAGATACAATGATCTACAATAAAAACGTGTTTGCCTTCCAATAGCCACACGCCAAGAAATGACGCACAACTCCTACCGACTATGGCCAGCTTCTGGAAGCCGGAGGTACGTATCTTAAAAGAAAACGTTAATAATTTTTATTCTCAAATTAATTTTCGTATTTTCTTTTTCTTTTTTTGATGTTTAAAAGTGATACACGCGAAACAATCTGACTGAAACGATTCTCTCACGATCCTGGCAAGATCTAAATGTACCCAGAATAGCTGTGGGAAAATATTTTGTGACGTATTATTTAGATCAGAAAAATAGTAAGTATTTATACAGTTTGGTATGAAAAAAATAGTTATATATGTATTACACGACTTCAACACATTTATTCTAATCTGAATAAAGCTTTACAAAATATTGTCTTACAACTATTCGAAATACAACCAAAATTTACCGGAGTCGTGAAGACGGTATGTTCAATGAGAAATTTTCACAAGCTGCATTTAAACACCAGAAGAAAGAAAAGAAATTTCGAAATTGCTTCATTATTAACATCATACTAATGGAAGACTTGCGCTCATCACTTGAAAAATTATATTTCTCTCATCATCTTGTATGTCTTCGACCAAATGTGTTGAATGAAGATACAAATATCTTTTCGCTTTATGAAACGTGCTTTTCCGGCAACCTGAATTAAATTATATATATATTCTTATTTTTATTATTGTGTAGATGTATGTAGTTTTTATATAAGGATGTTTAACGCATGGGATGTTAAAAAGATAAAGTAGGGTATATTATGGTGAAAATAAAATATTTTCGTGTTTACTTCTATGTGTGACCGTAACCTATTGCCTGCCATGAGTCCCATTTGGGGATAGGTTAAAAGCAGTCTCACTTCCGGTTGTTCGTCGTATTTAAAGTGAATTGCTTATGGACATTACATTTGCAGAAGTGTGTTTAACAATATTTAGTAATTAAAATTTGTCATTATTAGCTCTGACTAATTCTAGAAGACATTTTATGACATAAATCTCAATTTTTGAACTACAAAAATATTGACTGTTTCGAAACGGTTTTGTTTTTCTTTGCATTTCCCGTCTATATCATTCATTGATATTTCATACACATTCGCATTTGATGCTATAGTTTCATAAAAAAAAAAAACTAAAATGTTTATTATTGCAATTGAATAGAAAAGGATAAACATGCTTTTTATTTTAAGCGATCTCCATTTGTGACTTGTCGAAAAATTTATTATAATTTCCATAATAATTCACATATGAAGAAAATTTAAATACTATATATTATTTTAACTCCTAAGACACCTGGCAAAGTCAAAAGTTATGAATAAAAAAAAAATGGCAGTTCATGGTTTAAAAATTCCGTGTTCAGCATTTCGGTAAATCACTTTATTTCTTTTATATTCTATGCTCTAACAATACACTTTCCCTTACAGGCAACAACATATAGAAACTTACTAAAACAAAATTAAAAAAATAGTACTCCGTCGGTTACGACGGTGACTGTCCAGTTGATCCGATCAATTGAACAGACTGCTCGTGAATTTAACGCGCAAGAGACTAAGCACTCCACAAGCACGCGTACACTTAACTTAGTTCTCAGGGAGATTCAGCGTGAAACAGAATGTGATAAGGCTGGCCGTTTGAAATTCAAATGCTACACATTTTTACCAGCTGAGCAGATTAAAGCAGCGAGAAATAAAGCATCTTGCTCAAGGACACAACCCGCCGCCGGGTATTGAAGTTAAAAACATTACGACCGTGAGCCAATACCGTAACCACTAAGCCACGTGCCTTCACATAAGACATGCATACATACTTACATACATGGATGTTGGCATACATACATACATGCATACATACATACATGCATACATACATAGACTCATACATACATACTTTCATACATACATACATACATACATACATACATACATACATACATACATACATACATACATACATACATACATACATACATACATACATACATACAT
>NC_068983.1:42988974-42994592 GCF_001194135.2 Octopus bimaculoides | reverse complement strand
ATACATGCATACATACATACATGCATACATACATAGACTCATACATACATACTTTCATACATACATACATACATACATACATACATACATACATTCATACATGCATACATGCATGCATATATACCTACCTACCTACATACAGTCATACACAGATGCATGCATGCGTGCGTACGTACATAGGTACATACATACATACATACATACATACATACATACATACATACATACATGCATGCATATATACACATTGGCGCAGTCATGGCTGGAGGATGGGCAAGTTAGTTTCACAAACATCTGCATAGTTTGAGTCCTACAGTCTCACTGCGAAGCAACATGAGTAACCTCGAATCGACCAACAGCTTGTGAATGAATTCAACAACCGGAAACTGCGCGGAAGCCTTACGGATATATACATATGTACGTGCATACATAGTTAGATATAAAAGATTAATGTAAACAGCTAGGCGCAATATAATACCATACTGGGAAAATTTAATCGTCGCTAAATGTGACGGAGGGTACCGAAACATCTACATTGCTAGAAATAAGAGTTAAAATCTCATACTGTTGTCAGAAGAGTGCAATATGTATGTGATAAGTAGCTGTTCCAAAATGTCATCAAGGTATTACCACCCTGTGAGGCACTACGCTGTTGCAAAACAATATACAATGCCATTCGGTAAAAAGACTGTCCTGGAATAAATATAGAGAATCCCCCTGTTATTGAATACATATACAAACATCAACAGAAGGAATACTAGTGGAACATTCCCATCAAAACATCTGTCAAGTGTAAACCCAACAGCCTTGATATTGTTGTTTGGGACAGACAAGAAAAGGTATGTACCTTCAAAGGGGTCAGCTGTCCTGCTGATGTGAATATCTCTTTGAAAATCAAAGAGAAAGAAGATAACTATGGACAACTGTTTCGAAGTCTCCAACTTCTATATCCAGATTATAGATTCATATTTATACCGATAATAGTTGGTAGACTTAATTTTGCAAGTAAATGCCTAAATAGCAACCTGGATAAGCATGGATTTCCAGAAAAAGAAGACGGTCAACTGATTTCACGCATTACTAATACAACCTGCAAGCGGCGAAACAGTAAAACTATGCAAGACTTTCCTCAAATTTAAAACGTGACATTGTTTTCGTTATCTACATTCTAATGGTAGAGCTTTGTATCATTCTCAGAAACCAGTTCCCTGCTCAGAGGAAGAATTGAAATCATTAAAAGCAGATGAGAACATAGAGTTCAGATACGCTTTCTGCTTCATACTTATTATTACTCCAGAAAAAAAGACACATACCAACCTGCCTGGAGCAAAGTAAGATTGAATATGGAATATTGTGGAGAGAACACAAATCCTTAATCCTCACGCTCTCTGAGACTATAAATATCTACAAGACTTTCATTAGATTTAAAGGACGATGTTTAAAACACGATGCTTCCTTTCACAAGTAGGTTGCCGGTCAAAATTTGTTCAAAATATAAAAAAGAGCAAGAAAACATACACTACACACACACACACACACACACACACACACACACACACACACACACACACACACACACACACAACCAACAAGGTGCAGTCCCTGTCTTCAGGGATCGGCTTGCCGAGAGTCTTCAGTTTCATGTGTCGTGCTGCATGCATGCAATCAGCCAGGCTCTTCTTTCCGCTGCATTCTCTGACGTTGTCAGTCCACAAACGACTTTGTGGCAACCTTTTGCTCTCTTTTCCTGGACACTACATACATACATACATACATACATACATACATACATGTATATATATGTGCATACGTGTGTGTGTGCGTGCGTGTGCGTATGTGTGTGTATGTGTATGTGTATATATATATATTATACACTTCTACTACTACAGCCAACGATTGAAGTCAACGCACTAGACAGCCATTATATCCCCACGCAAAAAACGCCCCCACATGCACTGTGTTGATACTAGTAAGAAACAATTATGAACTTTTCTTTTAATTACATTTTTTCAAAAATATGTATTTTTGATAAGGTTCGTTTTTTCAAGAACCGAATCATGTAAAATATCTGAGAAAATTATAAATGTTCTTGACGCTATAACATTTAAAGTTATTCAAATATATTGATAAATATGGTATCCGTCTTTGACATGAACTCAAGGAAATCCAAGCTGGCCGTCACCTCACAGCAACGCAGCTAGGAGTGGTTTTGTGGATACTATAATTAGTGTCTATTATAGTAGATACTATAATTAGTGTCTATTATAGTAGATACTATAATTATAGTAGACACTATAATTATGGAGGCGTGTGGCTTAGTGGTTAGGGTGTCAGTACCATGATCGTAAGATTGTGGTTTCGATTCCTGGACGGGGCGACGAGTTGTGTTCTTGAGCAAAACACTTCATTTCACATTGCTGGCAAAAATGAGTAACGCTGCAATGGATTGGCGTCCCGTCCAGCTGGGGAACACATACGCCACTGAAACCGGGAAACCGGGCCCATGAACCTGGCTAGACTTTAAAAGGGCGCATTTATTTATTTATTTATTTATTAGACACTATAATTACAATAGACACTAAAATTAGTGTGCCCAGTGGCTAGGGCAGCGGACTCGCTGTCAAAGGATCGCGGTTTCGATTCCCAGACCGGGCGTTGTGTGTGTTTACTGAGCGAAAACACCTAAAGCTCCACGAGGCTCTGGCAGGGGTGGTGACAACCCCTGCTCTACTCTTTCGCCCCAACTTTCTCTCACTCTTTCTTCCTGTGTCTTGAGTAATGCTGCGATGGACTGGCGTCCCGTCCAGCTGGTGGGGAACACATACGCCATAGAAACCGGAAACCGAGCCCATGAGCCTGGCTAGGCTTTAAAAGGGCGCATAATAAATAAATAAATAATAATTAGTAGGGTAAGTGTTCGTGGGTCGTATTTGTAGAGGAGTGAACCAAGTAGCTCGGCTTGATCACAAATGATGATGGTGATAGCTATTTGTATTTGTATGTGGTTGTGTATAAATACGTGTGTGTGTATGTGAGTATTCGTGCGTGTTTATGTATGTTTGCGTATGTGTATGAAGGTTTGATCTAAGAAACTTTAGGACAAAGTACTCAATACAGAAGAAGAGTATAAATATTTTTCATGATTATTCTTAGTTATTCCTCACAAGTCGCTGTCCACGAAATACATTTATAAGATGGCTTAACTGGCTGAGACAATGAAGTCACTGTCACTAATATTCTTGTTTAAGAATTATAAATTTGTACTCTGAAAATGTATAGAGTAATCCATCAGATAAATATAAAGTTGGTTTTTCTTTATTGTAAATGAACATAAAAACAAACATTAATATCTATATACATGCATAGACACACATACGCACGTATACATTGATTATACATACAGCCGCAGAATTGCTGGACAGCAAAGACCACAGTAAATACCACAGCAAAGACTTGAGAAAGAAACATTACATGGCACAATAACAACAAAACATACAAGACTTTCATAAATTGTAACATATGACAGCATATATATTATTCAAATTGAAGCGAAGCCACCTTGTTATTAGTAAGAAAGATTTAAATGATTAAGATAGACAGAAGCATATGTATGCATAATAATACACTAGTTGTGTGTGCGTCTGTATGTGTGTATGTACGCGTGTGTGCAGAACAATGATTTGTAAATGGAAGAGAGAAGAACATGTCTCAACATGGACACGGCAGAGGCATGTGAACATGCGAAAGAGAAAGACAAAAGGTTGAAAACTAAGAACAAATAGTAGGTGAGTAGCTAAAACAAAAATAGTCGCTGTGTAAACTGGAGTGGCTACAGCTGTATCCGGTTTGATGCGATGCCTGCATGGACGACCGAGAATAAAAGCATTCTATTTGGTGGTCATTAAAAGAACCCGGATGTCCACTGGCAGCAATCAGAGTTACTCGACACGGTTGTAGGGAGCGACACAGCGGCACAATCGAAACTGATTGCATATGAAGAGAGTATCTCACACTGCAAGCTGCATGTCAAATATAACTTATATACATATATATTAAAATAGATACATACATAGGAACATATATGCATGTATGTAAGTGTATATATATATATATATATATATATATATATATATATATATATATATATATACATATATAATGTATATGTATAAAGAACAAGAAGACACACTTGGGATAAAGAGCCGTTGAAGAGGTAACACATGTGTGAAGATAGACTCTTGACAAAGGACACTAAAATGATAAAATAACAACAACAACAACAACAACAACAACAACAACAACAATAATAACAATAATAATAATAATAATAATAACGATGATGATAATGCTGAAGCGAAGACCAAGTATTATAGGGCATGTGTTAAATTGACAAAAAACGTGACCATCCCCAAATATAACAATATTTGTTTCAACACACGATTTCACATCAAGAATCTTGCAAAACAAATACATAAACATCTCTTTTATCTTTTATCTTTTACTTGTTTCAGTCATTTGACTGCGGCCATGCTGGGGTACCGCCTTGAAGGAGTTTTGCCGAAGAAATCGATCCCAGTATTTATTCTATCGGTAGTTTTCGCCGAACTGCTATGTTACGGGGATGTAAACAGGCCAACAGCGGTTGTCAAGTGGCAGTGGAGATACACCCACACATATACGATAGGCTTCTTTTAGTTTCCGTCTACCAAAGCCACTAACAAGGCTTTGGTCGGTCCGCGGCTATAGTAGAAAGCACTTGCCCAAGGTGCTATGCTGTAAGACTGAATCTGGAACCATGCGATTGCGAAGCAAGCTTCTTACCACACAGTCACGCCTATGTATATATCAACTGTTTCAGCCGGGCTGGCTGGTGCTGAGTCGGCTCCGCTGTCCATAGTTCCTGCCATTCTCCTCCACCTTGTTCCAAACATTTTTCTTAATTCATCTTCCCATCGGATTGGACGTCTAATCAAGGGGATTGCAGTCTGGGGAGTTAGGTGACCAGATGTTAGGGATGTGGTCGCAGAAATTGTCGTCTGACAGCCATGATTGGGTTCTCCTACTTGTGTGACCTGGTGCACAGTTCTGCTGCTAGACATAGGGTTTTCCAGCAGCCACTCTCTGGACCCAAGGCAGCACTACCTCCTCCAGGAACTTGATGTAGGTTTTCGTGTTGAGTCTGAGGCCGTGTGGGAAGGTGACTTGAGGCATAACGTTGCCATCACCAGTTATCACTCCAAACATCATGATGTTGACTGGGTGTTTGATTTTTATCACTTTCAGTACCTGTCCTCAGACTGCATTGTCTTCAGATTGACAACCAAACACTCTGAAATGATCGTATTGGAGCTTCTGGCGCGAATGCCAAGTAGTACAGCATCTCGTTTCCAAATTTCTGGCAGAGTGGATTGCGTCATGGTGCTGTTTTCCTCACAGACGATGCCCAACTGATTCTACTATACTGTGTAGTTGATAAAATCAAAAATACTCAATGCAATTGTGCGAAATTAAAAATATAAAATTGCGACAATTTACCCATCGCACCCTGTGTATGTACACACACACACACACACACACATATATATATATATATATATATATGTGCGTGTGTATATGTA
>NC_068983.1:42987029-42988863 GCF_001194135.2 Octopus bimaculoides | reverse complement strand
GAGAGAGAGAGAGAGAGAGAGAGAATCTGACTTTTGGCTCCTCGCTAATATAAGCGGAGTACCTCAGTAGTTTTGAGGAAAATTACATCGCTTACTTTGAAGAAGTATTTAATGCTTCAGCTTGTTTATAATGGAAGTGGTTTTGTAGTGGTTATGTCGACAGTTCCTTGTTTAGTAGAAAGGTGAAGAGACTCTTCGATTACGAATGACCATGGGGTTGCAAGAAGAAAGTTACCCTCCGAAGTAAAACTCCAAGCAAGGTTGTTTAGGGAAGACCAGCTGTCGCCCGTGCATACCAGCTGTCTCTCTCTATGCCATTGATGTTATTCAAGGGAAAGGCAAAGGCTTACACAGCATGGTACTAGTGACGTTGCAACTCATTTCTACAGCTGAGTGAACTGGAGCAACGTCAAATAAAGTGCACAACACACAGCCCGGTCCGGGAATCGAACTCATTACCTAATGATTGTGAGTCCGTTGCTCTAACCACTGAGCCATGCGCCTTGTTTAGTGATTGTATAGAAATTAATGCAGATTTGATTGTCCTGTGAAGAAGGAAAATTATCAACCTTTTAGAATCAATCATTTTGTCACGGTAAAAAAGAAATAGAGCCAGAAAGAAAAGAAAAGATAATAGCTTACAACCAACTTTAACGTTCTGTACTCTCGGACTTGTGAAGATGTTTTCTCTCAAGAGAAAATTCTCCTCTCAGACAAAAATATATAAAACCACAGTGGCCCATGAATGACATCATAGATCGTAGTAGAATGCATGCGTTTCTGCATCATTACGCATGAGAACTTTCTCTTAGGACTATCTCCGCACTTCTGAGTGTACACGAACGTGTTGAATATAGTTGTACATGACTATATATTATCCAGATCTTCTTCGTGTGATATTAGTTACTTAATTCCAGTGGAAGCAAACTTTACGCATATCGGTATATGTACAATTTACTTTTCTTATACGAACAATTGTTGTTATAGGGCGTGAAAGACGAATTCGGCATTTGTAGCCGACGATGCGCAATGACGTAGAAATACTCACGTCCTACAATACGGTAACGTCATTGATAGCCCGATGTGTTTTCATACATTTTGTCTGCGAGTAGAATTTTCTCCCGGGAGTATTTCGAGTGTAGAGTGTTAAATATTGTTGTCCATGATGATATTTTATTCAATGTTGTTTCATATGACTCTGGTTATTTTAGGAAATGATAACACATGCATGAATCGTGCTAATAATTGTTGAAGACATTATGTACCACATTTACTCATGTATAAATTGCACTATTCTATACTTGATTTTTACTGAAAAAACGGGGGTGCAACTTATACATGAGGGAGACTTATAGTCGAGTAAATACAGTAAGTGGTTTCAAGATAGAGCAGAGTGCCAATAGATGATGGGCTTCACTCCATTTCTTTCTGCCCTCATCAAGATGTATTCTTCATATTAAGAGTTAATATATTTTGTTTTCAACTTGTTTAACATTATTTAAAGTACAAATTGCATTGAGTTCGAAAATGTATTCACTCTTAAGGCTACTTTCATGTGATGCTTTCAAGATTCGAGCCAAACAAAATTCTGACATGCATTAAAAATGTTAGTTTAATTAATTTTATCGCTATTTAAAAAGCGATGATTGCCGCGAGATTATTAAATAAATACTTCTACTTCACCAAAATGTGTCGAGTGCTATTTTCTTTCTTTGCTTCACCTACATGTACACACACACACATACACACACATACACGAACGCACGTGCACACACATAAACGTATGTGAGTATGTATGTTCATCTATGTGCGAGAGTGTGTATATATATATATA
>NC_068983.1:42984708-42986569 GCF_001194135.2 Octopus bimaculoides | reverse complement strand
AAAATATTGCCACAAACCCATAGGATAGGAATAACTGTCTAGTCATTAAATGTTAGAGCTAGAACTGCTAAAGAGCATTTTCATTGAGACACCTTTCAGTTTGGTACATTGATAAAGAGGAGTGAGAGAGAGAGAGGGGGAGAAGCAGAAAGAGAGAGAGAGAGTGGGGGAGAGAGAGAGTGGGGAGAGAGAGAGTGGGGGGAGAGAAAGAGAAGCAGAAAGAGAGAGAGAGAGAGAGAGAGTGGGGGGAGAGAGAGAAAGAGAAACAGAAAGAGAGAGACAATGAGAGAGAAAGAGAGG
Source organism: Octopus bimaculoides (assembly GCF_001194135.2). NCBI lineage: Eukaryota > Metazoa > Mollusca > Cephalopoda > Octopoda > Octopodidae > Octopus > Octopus bimaculoides. The sequence goes on along the minus strand of NC_068983.1, from coordinate 42,986,269 downwards.
GAGACAGTAGTGAATGTAGAGAGATAGAACTGTAGAGAAGAGAAAGAAAGACGGAGAATGGCGATTATACATGGCACTTTTACGTGACTGTGAGAATCAGTTGTCCTGGTTAATTTGATGTTTGTTTTCTTTTTAAATTCCTCTAGAATATTCTGAAGTTTATATAGAGTTCCTTCATTCAATATTTATATATGATTATGGACAGAAAGAATCGAATATATAAAATCTGAAAGCGTATATACAAACATACATGCATGCATGCATGCATACATACATAAATACATGCATGCATACATAAAAACATGCATGCATGCATACATAAAAACATGCATGCATGCATACATGCATACATACATAGTAAGTCTAATTATAAAGCTACAAATATCTCAGAGTCGATGAGAATGTTGCATACGTTGGTGTTGTGACTAAAGCCAAAATGCCAAGAGAGTACTTCTATTTAACAAGACCATATCTCATAACGTTTTAGCAGTACCACAAGAACACAAAGCAACGCCCGGTCTGGGAATCGAACCCACGATTTCGCAATCGTGAATGCAACACCTTAACCACTATATATATATATATATATATATATATATATATATAGTGAAAAAGAAAACGAACAAACACAAAAAAAACAACACGACGACGTGGTATATGTAAAGTATTAGCCGGCTTTACTCAGGGATGCAAACAAAGGTGGCTTTACGTTTCGAGCAAAGCTCATCTTCAGAAACGGGAGACAGAGGAAAGTCCAATAAAAAAGGAAGACGGAGAAAATAAATCGCCAACGATTCACATGTGGTTACATTTTGAAATTGTGTGTATATATATGTATATGAAGGGATTAAATCCATGTCTAGCGTAAACACCATTTTTCCCTGATGATAGAAGCATTCTATGGAAATGAATCTTAAGATTCATATGTAATCTGCACAATTTTACACCTGAATCGATCGTTGGAACACCTTATTTCCTGTTGACATGTTACCCAAAAGCCTGTTACTTTCTCTATATTATATTTTGAATGTTTAAAAACGTCATTTTTTCTATATTTCATTATTTTTATCTATATTCTATTATTATTGTTTACCTATATGTCCTATATTTGTCCGATATGTCCTATATTTGTCCTATATGTCCTATATTTGTCCTATATGTCCTATATTTACCTATATACCTATATGTCCATGTACATTTTTAGTATTCATATATTTTTATATTTCTAGAATTTCCATATTTTTAATATATCAATATATGTTTCAGATTCGTATTTCATCTTAATTAAACCTGTATATGTTTAATCGTAGTCTGCCTAATTTGAACCTTTTCTATTGTATCTATTATACTTATATATAATAATAATAATAATAATAATAATAATAATAATAATAATAATAATAATAATAATAATAATAATAATAATAATAATACAAATAATATATGAGTATATGCATATATACGTACATGTATGTACATACCTGCATCTACATGTATATATAGATGCATATCTGGGTACAGGACGTCACAAAAAAAAACGTGGACAAAATGAAAAGCAGAA
>NC_068983.1:42978516-42984302 GCF_001194135.2 Octopus bimaculoides | reverse complement strand
AGCTGTTGTTTATTAGAGTTCTATGACATAATCCTAAATGTTTTAATCTTATTTGGCTTCTTCAGTCTTTGGTTTAAAGCGAAATATTTGGTGAAATTCAACTCTAAAGAAAGAAATAAAACATTTTAAACTAAAATTGATGATTTCAATGATGGTGGGTTCACTTCGATTTAGCTCTAGAAAATAGTATAAAATATATATCTAGATTATTTGTTCTGATACAATAATTTTTAAACATAAGAAGGCGGTGACCTGGCAGAAACGTTAGCACGCCGGGCGAAATGCTTGGCTGTATTTGGTCTGCTGCTACATTCTGAGTTCAAATTCCGCCGAGGTCGACTTTGCCTTTCATCCTTTCGGGGTCGATAAATTAAGTACCAGTTACGCACTGGGTCGATATAATCGACTTAATCCCTCTGTCTGTCCTTGTTTGTCCCCTCTATGTTTAGCCCCTTGTGGGCAATAAAGAAATAAGAAACGTCAGCACGCCGGGCGAAATAACGGTATTTGTAACATAGGCATCAGGGCTGAAATACTTAGGGGAAAAATCAGTCGATATTATTGATTCCCATTACTTGGCTGGTACTTTGTTTAATCTTCGGCGTGATTTAAATTCAGATTAATGACTTTTAGGCACATGGTATTTCGTTATGCAACCATAATATATTATAAGGTATATTGAATGTTTTTTATAAGTCAATACCACGTTCTCCTGTGTTAGCATTGCTCTTTACATTATTTTGTTAAGGTTATTTCTATAGAAATTATAGCCAGGATTGATCTTTTGCCAGAACGTTTCGTATCGAGATGTCAGAAATAAACAAACCATGAGATTGAAGACAAAAATGGGTAATAAAGTGTATATGCCATATCTCAGGGGGTGGGGGGTTGTCTTCGATCTCATTGTTTGTTTACATCTGATGTCTCGATACGAAACGTTGTAGTAAAAAGAATTAGTGCTGGTTATAATTTCTGAAGAAATAAGCTTAACCCATTACCTCCCATAATTCTATTAACTGGGATTTTTTTTTATGAAACTTTGATTTCTAGCGTAAAACAGCCTTAGAAACACGCTGGAATGATCAAAATAACATTTCAAAATAACATTTTAAATAGAAATAAGCGAGATATTGGGTGAAAAATTAGCTAACCTCATTTGAATATCAGTGAAATATACGTAGTAGATATGGCAAAAAGGTTAGATATGTGTAAATATTGACAGATAATTACGAGAATTGTAATTTTTTAGTGATCTCATATGAGATCACTGGTAGATAATGGGCTAATTAAATTCAGATATGTAGAGGCGGAACAAATATCGCAAACAGTTTTTTCTGACACTCTAACGAATCTACCAGCTTGCTACCTTTAAATTTTTATTTTAAACTCAATACCAGCAGCTTTTAAGGAAGGGACTTGCCAATTACAATGATCCCAGAACTTGATTGGTATTATATTATATCGACCCTGGAAGGATAAAAAGCACAGGCATTTTCGACATCATTTGAATGAAAATAATAATTCTTTCTAAATTTGGCACAAAACCAGCAATTTTGAAGAGAGGAGACAAGACGATTACATCAACCCCAGTACTTGATTGGTATTTATTTTACGATTCCGTAAAGATGTAAGGCAAGTCAACCTCGGATAAAATTCCGCTAAGCATTTAGTCCGGCGTGCTAACGGTTCTGCCAGCTCACCGCCTAAATAATAACGATAAACCTGTTCTATATTTAAGAAATGAGGAATTATGTACATTATTTACATTATTTAAATTTGACGGGTATTTGTCTTCATCTTGTTTGTTGTTACTACAAGTTTCGGCTGATATACCCTCCAGCCTTCATTAGGTGTCTTGAGGCAATTTCGAACCTGGGTTCTCATTCCTAAGATATTTTTCGATGTTATTATTATTAATAACATTATTATTACTATTATTATTATTAAGGTCACTGCTTGGAATCGAACTCGGAATTTTGGGGTTAGTAGCCCGCGCTCTTAACCACTATGCCATATGCTCGTGGGTATAATGTAAATAACACTCATCCTTTCTGCTATAGGAATAAGGCCTGAAATTTGAGGGGAGGGGGCTAGTCGATTAGATCGACCTCAGTACGTAACTGATACTTAATTTATCGACCCCGAAAGGATGAAAGGCAAAGTCGACCTCGGTGGAATTTGAACTCAGAACGTAAAGACAGACGGAATACCGCTAAGCATTTCACTCCGCTTGCTAACGATTCTGCCAGCTCGCTGCCTTTAATTAATAACGATAATAATCGTTTCAAATTTGGCACAAAACCAGCAATTGGGGTGGGGGTAGTCGATTATATCGATTCCACTACTTGAATGGAACTTTATTTTATCGACCTTGGAAGGATGAAAGGCAAAATCGACCTCGTTGGAATTTGAACTGAGAACGTAAAAACTATGAACAAATCCTGCCAGGTGTTTTATTTTTTCCAACACCTTAACGAACCTAGCATTGTGTCCGAAGGTTTTATGCAAGTTTGTTTACGTGTGTGTGTGTGTGTGTGTGTGCGTGCATGCATACGTGTTTGTGTGTTAGCAGGACTGGCTCAAGGAACCGACAACTCCGGAAGTCGCCATGTGTTAGGGGGCGCCAAGGAGGGCGTGACAAAGACAAGGAAATTTCCACGACCATCACCTTGTATACACCAAAGTTCAACTGGCCCGGGGTGCCAGCAACCCTAGGCCGGAATGATGAAAGACACAATCGACCTCGGTGGAATTTGAACTGGGAACGTAAAAACTACGAACAAATCCTGCCAGGTGTTTTATTTTTTCCGATACCTTAACAATCCTACCAGTTCACAGTGTTTAGTTCCAATTCAGACGCAAAGGTAGCTATTTAAGAGTGGGTGACAGTCGAGTACATGTACCCCAATATTTTACCAGTATGTTATTTTATCGACTTCAAAAGAGTGAAGAGTTTTAGTCGAAAGAATCAACCCCAGTACTTATGATTTTATCATAAGCCTGGTGCTTATTCTAGCGCTCCTTGTAGCCGAACCGTTAAGTTACAAGGACGTAAACAGCACGTAAAGAGCCAAAAGAAATTTGACGGAATGCATTGTCTCCGAAGGTTTTCTTCAGGTTTGTTTACGTGTGTGTGTGTGTGTGTGTGTGTGTGTGTGTGTGTGTGTGTGTGTGCGTGCGTGCGTGCGTGTTTGTGTGTAAGCAAACAGGGCCGGCTCAGGGAATCGACAACTCGGAAAGTCGACAACTCGTGTTAGGGGGCACCAAGGAGGACGTGACAAAAACAGAAATTTCCACGACCATCACCATGTACACGCTGAAGTTCAGCTTGTCCGGGGTGTTAGCAACCCTAGGGTTGGCTCTGTGTGTATGTATGTGTTTGTGTTGACTCACGTGTTTGTACGTGTGCATTTATGTATGTGAGCTTTTGTGTATATATTTTTTCATGCGTATGTGTGTGTGAGTGTATCAGTGACTGCGCGCTTTTTGTGTGTATGAATGTGTATATTTGTACGGATCTATGTGTCTGTATATGTGTGTGCGTGTGTTTGTTTTATGTGTTTATGTGAATGTATGGTTTTCTATGTTTGTGTGGGTTTCTATGTATGTGTGTTTATTTATATGTATGTCTATGTATATATGCATGTATTTGTATGTGCGCGTGTATGTATGCGTGTGTACGTGTATGTCTGTGAGCGTGAGTGTGTGTACCTACGTGTAAGTATATATCTAGATGACCTACATAGTCTTGAATCCGTCTCTCTGAACACTGTTCAAGATCAAATCAAAAATCGATAATCACAGAAAAAGATATCACAAATCAAAATGAAATATTATTCCATTAGAGAATATCACGTATCTATATATCACAGATTCATGTCGATATTCAAGTACGTTAATTTCTCATTCTCTATGTTTTATTTTGTTATTCCTGAAATAACTGTAAATATTTTTATTCATCTGAATTGTGTTAAATACAAAATCTGTGTAAAATTATGTATTTTTTAGCATTTCAAAACGCTGTTCACTTTTATAGACTTTTATTTTTATAATCTTTGTAAGTTACAGACATAGTGGTGGTTGGTAGAATATGAGCTATGAAAACGAATATATTTAATAATAGAATGCAAACCAAAAGGTTAGTAACATTTGCATAAAGTAAACAAAAATGTGCCAAGAGAAACAGCAGAATGGAGCCATTGGCGTCTGTTTGAGTAGCATGGACAAATACAGGTGTATCAAATACTTTACTGTATAAATTTCTGATTTATTGAAATATTTTCTGCTTCAGAAGGAAGTGCTTACAATTACCTAATAACCATTGAGAACAACTCCATATGAGAAGGGGAAGTAAGCTCGAGAATCAAGGATTCCCCAACGCTGAACCCATTGTCCAGAGATAAGGGGATAATCGTGTATCTGCCTTAAAAGGCGTCTTCGGCACGACAGCTGCCCAACCTTACAACCAGTTGCCAAGGGACTCATGAAAAATAAAGAGCATAGTTTGGCTTAGTTTTCTTTATTTCTTTCTTTCCTTCATTCTTTGTTTGTTTGTTTGTTTGTTTCTCTCTTTTATTTGTTTCAGTCATTTGACTGCGGCCATGCTGAAGCACCGCCTGTAGTCGAACAAATTGACCCCCAAGACTTATTCTTTGTAAGCCTAGTACTAATTCTATCGGTCTTTTTTGCCGAACCGTTAAGTTTCGGGGACGTAAACACACCAACATCGGTTGTCGAGCGATGGTGGAGAGACAATACATACATAATACAAATATATATGTATATATATATATATATATATATATATATATACGACGGTTTTTTTCCCTAGTTTCCGTCTACCAAATTCGAGGGTATAGCAGAAGACACTTGCCCAAAGTACCATGCAGTTGGACTGAACTCGAAACCATGTGGTTGGGGAGTAAGCTTCTTATTGTACAGTCACTCCTGCGTCTAATTTGCATAAAATAAGCAAAAATGATATATATACAAAAAAGAGCAGAACACATTTATGGCCGAAGCATGTACAGGAACAATATAGACAGAAAACAAAACTGGCACTCCGTCGGTTACGACGACGCAGGTTTCAGTCGATCCGATTAACGGAACAGCCTAGTGGTGAAACTGCAAGTGGCTGAGCACTCCACAGACACACGTACCATATACGTGACACAGAATATAACAAGGCTGGCTCTTTGAAATACAGGTACTTCTCGTTTTTGAAAGCGGAGTGAACTGGAATAACCTGTAAACAAAAATGTCTTGCTCCAGAATAGGATGCTAAATACCCTAACGACTGAGCCAGGTGCCTTGTTAGAAGCAAGTAGGTGGATGACTGACACGATTTTCTTCGATATGTCCCTCTCCACGTCCTCCATACAACAAGAATCTCATTGCCTTAAGTGTTTCATCCACAGCGTCCAATGACACTTCAGAATAACATAAAACCATTGATATGAATATCATGACTAGACACCATTAATTTGGCGCAAGAGGCCAAATCATTAGCGAAGGAATATTATGGCAGAGATAGGATTCTCTCTTTTGAGTCGTATTTTCAATGCACGCGCACACTTATACATACACACACATACACACACATGCATCTACATAAACAACACATTTTTACATATGTGTATGTATATGTGTGAGTGTGCGTGCGCGCGAGTGTGTGTGCACGGAAGTTACACAGAGACTCACGGGCTGAGAGTTTCGTGCTTGGAGCTTATCAAACTAATGCTTTTAGTTCTAATTTCCTATTTGTATCATATATATATATATATATA
>NC_068983.1:42969902-42977208 GCF_001194135.2 Octopus bimaculoides | reverse complement strand
ATGTATATATATATGAATTGTGTATTGGAATATCTCTTTCAATAGCTTTGGTTCATGTTGGACAATCTTAAAAGCCTTATGCCAATTTAATTTTTATACAATATCGTGATATGCTGCCGCTGTTTAGAATCGAAATTGAATAGGTAGTTTCTTAAAAAAAAAAAGGTATATTGGATCTCAAATTAGCTGTTACAAGCTATTGAATTCGGTGCGGTCGGCTTTAATTAGAAAATCAATAATACGGTTACAAGGCAGTGGAAAACATGTCCAAAATACGTCTATCGCCATTACAAGTGATACAGATCCTGTTTATATAGCAAGATGTGTACGCGCGTGTGTGTAGGTGTGTGTCTATGTGTTTGTTGTATGTGTGTGTATGTGGTTTGTCTGTGTGTGTATGTGTGTGTGGTAATAAGCAGATGGTCGACAAATAAAAATATTATCATTACTACTTTCCCGTGCATCTATAAATAATTCTTCTTTCTCTGTTATTTCCGTTTCCGGTCTGTACGGTATGCACATTGGTTCGTCTTTGAACGTTTCTAGTAACACATCAGAGGTTTTTTTTTTTTTTTTTTTTTTTTTTTTTTGTGCATGTCAGGAGAAGTTGTTTCTGGGCCTTAGTTCGAGTCTTCTTCCTTTCTGGTGAAAGATACGTGATGAGTGAATTTCCACGAACGTTCTCACGCACAATACTGCCAATTCTGAAAGAGAGATCGAAAGAAAGAGAAAACAAAGAAAAAGATTTTTTAAAAAATCAGAAGAAAAGAAATCCAGTGTGACATCGACTACAATACGCGACTTGTACTTTATTTTATCAACCCCAAAGTCATAAAAAGGAATGTCGACGGGATTTGAAATCAAAACGCTGGAACAAATACCGCTCAAAACCGGAATTCAGTTAGTTATGACAACGGAGGTTCCCGTTGATCCGATCAACCTGAAATTAACGTGCAAGTGGCTGAGTACTCCACAGACACACGTACCCTTAACGTAACTCTCTGAGAGATTCAGTGAGACACAGAATGTGAGAAGGCAGACCCTTTAAATTACAGGTAACATTCATTTTTGTCAGCCAAGTAGACTGGAGCAGGTTGAAATAAAGTGTATTACGCAGGGACACAACGCACCGCCGGGAATCGAAATCTCGACCTTATGATCGTGAGCCGAATACCCTAGTCACTAAACCGCGCGCTTTCACCCGATGCTCTAACGACTCGTCTAATTCACCACCCTGTTAACCGGAAATCGTCAGGTGACACTCTTCGAGGAAACTGATTCTGAGACACACTTCGGTTTCTGGTTGCAGATTCTTGCACCAATAGCAACTTCAAGAAATATATTATTTGTTTTAATGTTTTAATACTTCATCAATTGCAGGGCGGCAATAGTTAGAGTCTAGTGGTTCCCAAACATTTTCAGGCTGTCACTTCCTTGATTCTAAGGTCACTTCCTAGCACTCCACCTCCATTCACCATCACAAACATTGACCGTTTTCTGCAGCAAATTCAAAACAACAGTATTCCACAAATAAATCTTAACCTAATTAACCCTTTATTATTATTTTTTTTACATCCATTGCCCCCTTTTGGTCACCCCATTATCACCCCATTTTTCTTCAACGCCTCCACCTGGATCTTTCCACCTCCCACTTTGGGAACCACAGCTGTAGTCGATGTCTCTCTGACTTTCTTTACCTCTGTTTTTCCTTTTTCTTTGCCGTCTCCTTCTTTCGGAATTGGCTTGTGTTGTGTGTGAGAAGGTTTGTGGATGTTCATACCTAACGTTTTTCTTTTTCACCAGAAAGGAAGAAGGCTCGAACGAGGGCCCAGCGACCACTTCTCCTAACATGAAAAAAAATCTCTGATGTGTTACTGGAACCGTCAAAAGACGAACGAATAGTTAGCAAACCGGATCAAATGCTTAGCGGCTCTTCGCCTGTCTTTACGTTCTGAGTTCGAATGCCGCTGGGGTCGACTTTGCCTTTCATGCTTTCGTGTCGATAGAAAAAGTACTAGTTGAGCACTGGTGATCAATCTAATCAACTTAGTCCCGTCCCCGAAATTGCTGGCTATGTGCCAAAATTAGAAACCAATATTTCTTTGTCTATGTTTCGGCTTTACCATAGCTGTCTTTCATGACTTTTATATGAAATTGTATTTCTGGACGCTATTAAAATGGCTTTGTATTTTTCTTTTTTGTATTAGCTACCCTTGTTTCCCTCTTACTTATTCTCAGTAAAGCCTTAAGTAAGAAGATTCTCAACAATGATCGCAGTTCAAAGAAACTATATATTTACTGTTTAAATTGATTTCTGACTCAATTTCTAAGATTATAACACCAAATCCTTCTTGGCCATCCCCGAGGAGGTAATAAAAACATGCACTGCATATTTGCTAGATATTAACGGTATGAGAACGAGGCTGGCAAGAAATATTCTTCGTCTGTCAGTAGAGCGTTATACAAGTGTAGCATGTGTATAGTCCCCAGATAATTATGGTAATAAATTGTATCACATTTTTATTTTCATAGTTTACATGATATTTCAACCTATGATTATGTATAATGATTTATCACCCTACACTATCATACGTTCCTATATTTATTTAGATAAACATCAATCTATTTTCGTGTCCTCTAAAGAATTCGAAGTCATTTTAATTCGTAGAAAACATTTATTTCAGTCGTTTATTTCCAATAAACACAACCATCGACATTCTGGAAGTTTCAGCCCATTAATTCCAGAGAAATCAGATATTCTTCTGGGATAAGCAAAAACAATGAATTTCGATTCCAGCCAATAAAGAAACCGTTTCTTTTCATTTCTTTCTTTGCTTTCTGCAAATCTTATTGCAATAGGCGTGGCTGCGTGATAAGAAGTTTGCTTCCCAACCACATAGTTCTATGTTCAGTCCCGCTGTGTGGTACCTTTGCAAATTTCTTCTTTAAAGGAAAATAGGCACTGGGGTCAGTTCGCTCGACTGAAACTTCTTCAAGGCGGTACCCCATTATGGCCGCAGTCCAATGACTGAAACAAGTATACGATAAAAGGCAAATAGCGTCGGAGACAGGGTACTTTGAATCTTCTTTGATACATCTTCCTTTTCTTCTTGAGACCCCTTGTCTCATACGAAACAATAATAGATCCCTAACAATGATTCTTGACTTTTCCTGTCCTGAGCCATGTTCTCGAGATCATTCCAAGCAAATCCCGCTTCTATGAAATATCCTACGTCAAATAATCCTGGGTGGACCCCTTCTCCGTTTTTCATTAGGGACTCCATCTAAGCGTCTATCTTATAACATTCCTTACGGGTTCACCTCACGTGTGCCTAATCCATCTCCACCACTTCCTTCTCTTTATCCTTTCTTTAGTTAATAAATTTTTAGCTTGAAATCCGTGTTGCTGATCTTGTCTGACCTACGAATGTAGAACTTTCTTAAGCAGCCATTTATGAGTGTTGTCTTAGCACTATGTCGGGATACTACTCTGTGATTTTTTTAATATAAATAATTCGTTTACTTTTTGCTGTAAGAAACACACGCACTGGTTCTATTTCACTTCTTTTGTTATTACAAACGTACATATACACGTTCTCTCTCTCACATACACACACAATCGCACACACACACAATCCCCACACGCGCGCACGCCCACACATACACATACACATACACAGACACTCTCACACACACACACTTTCTCTTTCGTTCATTTACTCGTATCCCCGTAAATATAAATATACAATCTGTAAGCAGACAGACCGGGAGAAGACTTAAACTAAAGAGAGCATGTCATTGATTGGTGACTCTAACGAACCTAACTGGTTGACTGATTGATTAATTGATTGATTAATTAATTGATTGATTGATTGATTGATTGATTAAGTGAACGATTAATCAAACAATCAATTAAATCTTTTGTTAAATGGACAACTAGTTTAGAAATAATAATGATAATAATAATAATAATAATAATAATAATAATAATAATAATAATAATAATAATAATAATAAAAGAAGAAAAATCGTACCAGTGCGTGTTTATCATAGGTAAAATGACCCTCCCAAGATATAACAAAATCGGTTTTAACAAATGTTTTCGCATCAATGAAGTTTTACAAATCAAATACAAAAAAGGAACTAATAAAAAGTTCTTTAGTTAATTACGAAAAGTTACCGATTCTATACAGAACTGTTGAACGAAATTCTACACAAACCCACAACTTTTGGTCCATGCTATCGCAAATTCATCTTTGTTTTATGCCAACACTGTTTTATTCACAAATTTTATGCTTCCTCATTTAATCAAACAATAACTTTAGACCTATTTCCCATGGATATCCACCTTTTATCGTTTACTTGTGTTAGTCATTAGACTGTGACCTCGAAGGCTTTAGTCGAAGAAATCAGCTCCAGTACTTATTCTATCAGTGCCTTTGCATATGCATACAATGGGATTCTTTCAGTTTCCGTCTACCAAATGCTCACAAAGCTTTGCTCAGCCCGGGGTTATAGCAGAAGGCACTTTCCAAAGACCTCAAGCAGTAGGATTGAACCCAGAACCAAGTGATTTGGAAGCAAGCTTCTTACCACACAGTTATCCCTACGCCTCTGTTTCTACATTTCGAAATGAAAATCTTGTCCATTAAACATCTATGTTCTGTTTACTACCTCTGGCAGCACACTTCGGTAGATATTGAAACGATTAAGAATTAATTGACAAGTCAACGCATATAACATTAAGCGTCATAAAAAACAACAGAGATAATAATAATAATGATAATAATAATAATAATAATAATAATAATACTAATAATAATAATAATAATAATAATAATAGTAATGTTATATTGGAAGCTATTGGATCTAACTTCGTCTTAACCAACGTAAATACTTCCATTCCACTGTGACAGACAGTCACAGTGGAATAGAAGTTACATTAGTACACCGTCAGCTTCCCAAGTTACATTAATACATCAGCTTCCCAAATTCCATTAGAAGACTTCATGTTCAATTAATTAAATCATTGGTATCGTGCTTACGACGTCTGATAGTCTCTAAATGATTGAATTTGCCTGGAAATATATACAGGGTACAGCAAAATATACCGCCTGCATCTCACTGGTTGACGAACGTTTCAATAGTAGATGCACAACATACACCAGTTTAGACCACGATGATGAATAATAGAAAGACAGTAAAGGATTAGCTACAGGAAAATACCATTATTATGTGCCTAACTTTATTAGTGTCACGTAAATGACCGTGTAAAACATGGAAGCTTTTTGTGTCGCAAATTGTATTCCTTTAATTGTGTGAAAAAGTATTCAAGGTCTGACCAAAAAGCATCGGAACTGATTTCATAAAAACAAAACTACAAGAGATATCAATTTGATAGTTAGTCTCTTTCGGTGTAGTCCACTTCTAAAGCGTCGTTTCCATTGAAGGAAGCATTGCTGGAACTTCTTTTTGAGACTGCTAACAGCTGCATCGTTGCATTTTCTTGAATTTCCTCGATTCTTGAAATCTTGGTGGGGTTTTTCACAGCGAATACTGAGCCTTAGTTTCTGAAATGTCCCGCATTATGACGACGTATGTCATCGTCTTTGCGGGGCTGGCCTGAATAGCGTACTTCGCTGGCTGTGTCAGTCCACTATTTATTAGTAGTGAACCAGCCCACTTCTCACCTGTTGGGGCGGAGGGTGTCCGCTACTACACCTTCCCCCTTTGAGATTTTTTCTTCTTTCAACACAACATATTTTCCCATTTCTTTTTCTTCTAACCAGAATTATTTTTCTTTTTATTTAGATTTTTTCTTGATCCATACAAAATTATATACATATTTTTTTCCCCTTTCAACACAACATTATTATATATACATATATATTTTTATCTCTATGACTTTTCCTTTAGTTACAATTTTCTCAGCAGAAATTGGATCCGTTACCTGCAAACTTTCATTATCTTTTAAATTGTTTGCATTGGAATGATTCCTCAATGAAACATTTTCAGTAGAAGGACCTTTTCCTGTAACAAAATTTTCTACAACGTATTCTTCAATAGTCGCTTCCATCGCCATTCCTCTGGAGTCTTTTCAAGGAAGACTTGTTTAGTATCCTCAATCACAAAATGGCTTGTGTTTTCTTTCTCCATTTTAACTTTCTTAGCAGCTGTTTCGTTTTCAATTTCAACAGATGATATCTGCTTACGTTTGAAATATTCTGGTATGACTCGCTTTAAATGTATCATTAATTCTTTTTCATTTTTTTTCTTCTAGCCAGAATGATTTTTTTTGTTTAACATAGAACCATATTTTTTAGACAAAATGCCGCAGGTAGTACCAAATCTACATTATTACTTGTAGCGATCCTACATATAGCGACCTGACTTAAATCCTTCGAACGGACTTATGATTATTTTTGTTCCACACAGAACCATATATTTTTTCAAAATGCCGCAGGTAGTACCAAGTCTACATTATTACTGGTAGTGCTACTACATATAGCGGTCTGACTTAAATCCTTCGAACGGACTTATTATTATTATTATTATTATTATTATTATTATTATTATTATTATTATTATTATTATTATTATTCTTTGTTCCACACAGAACCATATTTTTTTCTTCAAAATGGATTTTTTTAATATATAATTTTCACTGTGTGTATATTATTTTTCACTGTGTGAAGTTCAATTCTATGTTAGAGTTCGAATCCTTCAAACTTTCTTTCATTGTTTTTGAACGTAGGTCTTCCATTTCGACACTCCCACGTTACCACTGCTATAACGATACCCTTATACAATGGGAAGTATCCTCGTCGCCATTGTTATGTCCTGCATTATGATGATGTATTTCGTCGTCTCTGCGGGACTGGCACAAACAGCGTACCTCGCTAACTGTATTTCTTTATTTGACACATAGGCCATGATACAGAGGGGTACAGCACAAGGACCAACAGAACACCACAGTGGGGACAAAAAACATAAAACGAATGAATGAGAGATGGATAATAATTAATAAGGATGTAATGGCTGCTTGAACCCCACTCTCAAGCAATACCATTTAACTGCTCTAATACAAAGTTTTTATATCAATTTTTCCTTCTTTTTTTCCTTTTAGTATAGTATGTGTAGTCTTTTAGAAAAATTTAAAAGCTTCTTCACGCTTTACCATTTTATATATGGCAACAAATCGTCGTAATCTATAACTGGTGGTAGGTCGTCAAACTCTACCCGCCCTCTCATCGAGTCTACCTTGTTTCCAGACCGTTCCTTTAATTTTTCGTATCTCTCTTTGTCT
>NC_068983.1:42959169-42969785 GCF_001194135.2 Octopus bimaculoides | reverse complement strand
GAGGCGTGCTTTCCCACAACTCGTTTCCATGACCGAACTGCAGTCGTGGATCAAAAAGAGCCTGAGGAAGGGAAAACGGCACCGCGAGTGTCGCGTTGTTCTCGAGCAACTATGCCGTCCCGAGTCGACCATGAGCGACTGCAACACAACCAAAGCATTCTATAGGGTATTAGTGGAGGGGAGGTACGACGACGATATCGAGCGAACCTGAGTGTCGACGAGGAATACTTGAACCACCTGTTCATGACAACTTTCGGGCCGGGACTTATGGACAACTTCCAGAGATCCCTGGCCTGGCAGTGCTATCGGGAAGCGCTACCCGTTCGGGATAAACTCTACAGGGATGGCTCGAGAAACACAGAGCCAACCTGCCCGAGATGCGGGCAGAGCGACGAAACCGTTCTGCATGCACTCGTACAGTGTCCAACCATTTCCGATTTGTGGGTTTATGTCGAACGACTGCTTTCGAGTGTGGGACGAGTCAGTTTATCAGCCGAGTCTATCGCGAATATTGTCGCACCTCCTTCCTTGAAACGGGAGGGAAGAGCCACTTTCATCGTACTTGTGGCTATGGCGAAAGAATGTGTATAGTGGACGCGTCTGAAAGGTCTAGAGACAAACACTTTCCTCCTAGGTGAATCTCTCATCAACTTTTTCAAGTATTACTTGAAGAGGAAGGTAAGAGTAGAGAGGGAAGTTCTGTCTACTGAATGCTTCAAGAAAAGATGGGTGAATGTAGCAAGGATGGCACGTGTGAAAGACGGGGCCACCTTGAGCATAACCCTATGAACCAGAAAAAAAAGGTAAAATGAGAGTCACTTACTGTAATGTGTTTTTCTGCATGACATTATTGGCCAAGGTTACCGTGGTCTTTTCCGTAGGCTTTTCTTCCCACGGATAAACCTAATCTGTTTCCCCCTTTATACTTTACATCATGACATTTCTGTGATACACGATCCCTATTGATCATTTTTTTACGACACCTTTTGAACGAAAATCTACCCCACTTTTTTTAAATTTTTAATTAATTAATTAATTTTTTTTTATCTTATTTCTTTCCTTCCTTCTTCTCTCCAAAAAAGAAAAGCTCTACTTTGTAACTTGTCCCCTCTGTGTTCAGCCCTGTGTAGCTAATAAAGAAATCTATCTATCTATCTATCTATTTATCTATCTATCTATCTCGACTCCGTCGGTCACGAATGACCACAGGTGCACCTAAGAGGTTCCCCTCCGGGGTACAGTCTGGGCAGAAAGTGGCCACGCCAGCGAACGCACAACCTAGGGTTGATTTTATGGAAGATCAGCAGTCGCCCACGCATACAAGCTTTCCCTTCTCCACACCACCGATGTTATCCAAGAGAGAAGGCAAAGGCCGATATGGCTTGGCACCAGTGACGTCGCAACTCATTTCTACAGCTGTGTGAACTAGAGCAAAGTGAATTAAAGTGTCTTGCTCAAGAACACAACACGCAGCCCGGTCCGGGAATCGAACTCACAACCTCACAATCATAATCTCGACGCTCTAACCACTGAGCCATGCACCTTCACATCTATCTATCTACACATACATATATCTTATATCTATCTATCCATTTACATGCATGCATGCATGCATACATACATACATACATACATACATACAGCATAAAGTTGAAGATCCGTGAAAAAGGGAACTCCTACTCTGAACTATTGAGAAATCTGCAGTTACTATATCCAGGTTACAGGTTCAGGTTTATACCTGTAATTATTGGGGCCCTGGGATATGTAACACTGCCTAAATACCAATCATGAGAAATTAGGTTTCTCCAGAAAGGAGAAAGCTAATTCGAAGACTACAGATCCAATCCATCACCGGGACAGTAAAATTTTGTAAAACTTTCCAGAAGTTTATCATTTAAATATATATGAGCATGTCTAGATATACAACTATATGCATGAGAATGCATACACAAAGCAAAACATACAGATCTGCACACATACATACATACATAGAAATAAAAATACCCTGTTGTTGATGTTGAAATTTCAATGAAGAAGCCTTGAATCTAGGTTAAAAACCGGTTCTTTTTCTATTGACAGGAAATCTTGAAATAAAACTGAACAATGACATACATACATACATACATACATGCATACATACATACATACATACATACATACATGCATGCATGCATGCACATAGTCAGCCTACTAACTAATATTCATGTATGTAACCGATGAAATGGAAAATAGGTTAAAATCTTCAACAAGAACAGTGATCCCAATCGCTAATCGTTTGCTTACAAACCGTGAATTCGTATCCAGCTGCATAATCTTAATGATCTAACTAATTTAATTAATCGCTAATTAATTGCTAATCTATGACGGTTCAAGTCCTAGACACTGGCCTCAAACAATGCAGCTTCCTAATTGGTTTCTAATTTTAGCACAAGGCCAGAAATTTCGGGAGAAGTGATGTCAATTACATTGGCCGATTGCACAACTGGTACTTATTTTATTGGTCCCGAAATGCAAAGTCGGCCTTGGCGGAATTTGAGCTCAGAATGAAGAAACGGACGGAATGCTGCAAAGTATTTTGACCGGCATGCTAAAGATACTGCCAGCTTACAGCCTTAATAATAATAATAATAATTAACACAAGGCCAGTAATTTCTGGTTAAGTCGATTTCATCGACTCCAGTCATCAACTGGATCTTATTATTCGTATTTCTTTACTGCCCACAAGGGGCTACATACAGAGGGGACAAACAAGGACAGACAAACGGATTAAGTGGATTACATCGACCCCAGTGCGCAACTGGTACTTAATTTATCGACTCCGAAAGGATGAAAGGCAAAGTTGACCTAGGCGGAATTTGAACTCAGAACGTAGCGGCAGACGAAATACCGCTTAGCATTTCGTCCGGCGTGCAAACGATTCTGCCAGCTCGCCGCCTTTCTTATTATTCTATCGACCTCGAAAGGATGATAGATAATGTCAGTCTCGGCGGAATTTGAATTCAAAACGTAAAGACGGACGAAATGTCACTAAGCGTTTTTACTGGGGTGCAGATGATTCTGTTAGCTCGCCGTCTTAATGCAGTTTCCTAGTGAAGAACAGGTTTTCTAATTCAGAACCGCTCCACCCGACAAAAGAAAAACACCAAAAAACAAAGTAATTTGAAAACTCAAAATGGCTTTTGCATAAAATTTGTGTCCGTCTATATTAAAAACAAAAACATGGGTGTACCACGGGCAAAACACGAGTTAAAGCGGAAATCTTTACCTGGTCGCTCAGATTCCTAGATATACAAACACATTTCCCTCAAGTCATACCCTACTATCTTACAAAAGAGAAGGCTATTAGGCAACGCAGTCTCTGGTTATATATTTTAGTTTTTACTTCTTTCCGTCATTAGGCGGATTGATTCTGTCGGTCTCCTTGTTGAACTGCTACGTTACGTCTAGGTAAGGTAACAAGTGTCAACCGGTAGGCTAGATAAGTAATATACGAGGTCTAATCAATAAGTATCCGAATTGTTGCCATAGGCGCAGGAGTAGCTGTGTGGTAAGTAACTTGCTTACGAACTACGTGGTTCCGGGCTTAGTCCCACTGCGTGGCACCTTGAGCAAGTGTCTTCTACTATAGCTTCGGGTCGGCCAAAGCCTTGTCAGTGGATTTGGTAGACGAAACTGAAAGAAGACCGCCGTATATATGTGTATATATACATATGTATGTGTGTGTGTGTGTGTGTGTTTGTGTGTGTGTGTTTGTCCTCCCATATCGCTTGACAACCGATTCTGGTGTGTTTACATCCCTGTAACTTAGCGGTTCGGCAAATGAAGAACGATAGGATAAGTACTAGGCTTACAAAGAATAAGTCCTGGGGTCGATTTTCTAAACTAAAGACAGTGTTCCAGTATGGCTACAGTCAAATGACTGAAACAAGTAAAAGAATAAAAGAATAGTAACGAAGCTAAAACACGCAGAGTAAAGCCGCCTGGCACAGATTGACATTGAACTCTGCTGTGCATGCGCACAAAGTTTTAACGTTATAACTCTCTTCCGCTGTTTACAGCAATGTTTGGAAGGAACGTGTGTAATGTGTGATCGCCGCATTGACCATGACAGAGAAAGTTCTTATGGCGATACCTGCTCAGAGGCCTACGCAAAGTTGCAGCAAGTGTATGGAGCAGAGTGTATCAGTCACACACAAGTGTACGAGTGGTTCGGACATTTCCAAGATGACCGAAAAATGTCGATATTGACGAACGTTCTGGGAGACCCGCAACCAGCAGAACTGAGGAAAACATCACAGATTTGCGTGCAGCTGTGAGGGGAAATCGTCGAATCAGCATCCGTGAATTATGAGAGAATGTGCAGATTAGTTACAGTTCAGTTCAGTCCATCATCGCTGAAGATTTGATTATGAGACGCGTGTCTGCCAAGTTTGTTGAAAGGACTCTGATGATCCAACTTAATGATTGCTTGATCAAAGTATTCTTCAAGTAATCGATTATTTAATTGGTTAATTATTTAACTAATCGATTGATTACATCGACAGCGGACAAGTTGAACTTAATTTATCGATCTGGAGAGGATAAAAGGCAGAGTGACCTCGGCGGTCTTTGATTTCAGAACGTAAGGGTGGACGAAATGCTGTGAAGCATTTTGTCCGGTGCTGCTAACGATTCTACCTGCTCGCCGCTTTTCCTCGCTAAATGATGATGATAATAATAATAATAATGATAATAATAATAATAATAATAATAATAATAATAATAATAATAATAATAATAATAATAATAATAATGATGATGATGATGATGATGATGATGATGATGATGATGATGATGATGATTTCATTTATTTCCTACCAAGGTGAAGGATGAAGTGTGGCAATACAAAAAACAGACATAAAGTGTGAGGGTTTGCATATAGCGAAATGGTAAAATAAAATAAATAAATAAATAACAAAAAAATATGACTTCTTCTATTGGTCACAAGGGCCCAAGAGATGGAGGACAATATCGAAAGACGAGTTAAAGCACACAAAAAAACAAAACAAAAACAAAAATACAAAGACGGGTGTGGTTTATATCGATCAAAAAGAGATACTACCACATTAAAGGGTGTAACAGAGGATACGTAATAAATAAATAAATAAATAAATAAATAAATAGATAAATAAATAGACAGAATCCTTAATAGTGAGGGAGTCCACTAAGGGTAATCCGGGGTAAACCCCACGCAGAAATCCTGGATTACTCTACCAGCACCAAGCAAAGCATACTCAGCAAACGATCCATTCGGTCTCACCAGTCTTGCCACTGTCGACCATCTTTCGATGAACACATTAGAAGGCAGCACCTCTCTGTCTGCCCTCACCTTCCTCTTCAAATGATATTTGAAGAAGTTGATGAGAGCTTGACCAGATGGGATGTGCCTGCCAGACAACCTCTTTTGACACAACCACAATAATAATAATAGCTTATATAAAATCTCTGAGTAGCAATACGGAATCGTAACATATAATTGCCAACCAAGTGTGGCGTCCTATATGGGACAGTGCCACTGACGTTTATAGCCTCAGGGGACACAGAATGTGTGTCGTTAGCCAGCTGAAAGAGATGTCTTCTCGAGGCTATAAACGTCAGTAGCACTGTCCCATATAGGACGCCAAACTTGGTTGGCAATTATATGTTACGAATAATAATAACCTTTTCTACTAAAGGTACAAATCCTGAATTGGGGGGAGAATTGTCAATCACATCGACCCCAGTGTTTCACTAATACTTAATTTATCGACCCCGAAAGGATAAAAGGCAAAGTCAACCTCAGCGAAATTTGAACTCAAAACGTTGCGACAAGCGAAATCCCGCTAAGCATTTCGTCCAGCGCGCTAACGATTCTGCCAATCCTTTCTACTATAGGTACATGGCTAACAATTTCGTGGGAAGGGGGTTAGTCGATTACATTGACTCCAGTAATCAACTGGTACTATCGACCTCGAAAGGTTTGAAGGCAAAATCGACATCGGCGGTATTTAAACTCAGAACGTACAGGTAGACGAAATGCCGCTAAACATTTCATGACTGAGATTGTGGCACTCCGTTGGTTACGACGACGAGGGTTCCAGTTGATCCGATCAACGGAACAGCTTGCTCGTGAAATTAAATATGACTGCGAGTCCGCTGCCCTAAGCACTGGGCAATTGCGCCTCGACATGACTGAGATAACACGTGCCTAATATCACTTGTGCAAAAATGAAGCTTTCTTTAATGCTGACAATGATAATGGTAGTGATAATAGGAGCACTCCGTCGGTCACGACGACGCGGGTTTCAGTTGATCCGATGAACAGAACAGCCTGCTCGTGAAATTAACGTACAAGTAGCTGAGCACTCCACAGACACGTGTACCCTTAACGTAGTTCTCGAGGAGATTCAGCGTAACGCAGAGTGTGACAAGTCTGGCCCTTTGAAATACAGGTATTACTCATTTTTGCCAGCTGAGTAGACTGGAGCAACGTGAAATAAAGTGTCTTGCTCAAGGACACAACGCGTCGCCAGGAATTGAACTCACGACCCTACAATCGTGAGTCGAATGCCCTAACCACTAAATCACGTGCATTGATGGTAGTGATAGTAATCGTAGTAATGATGGTATTATTATCGTAGTAGCAACAATAATAATACGCAGTGTTATCATTAGTTTCCATAAGTGACCAAACAAGCGCTGCAGCTGTCACATGTATTTTCCATGGTCGTAGTCCTTTCACAAGTCAAAATACGCGACATGGCTTGCAAACACAAGTGGCCTTCTGATGTAAACAAGCAATTAAGTGTCATCAGCAAGCCTTGCTAGACAAGAGTAACGGTAAATGTAAAGTTGTCGGAAAAAGAGAACTAGAACTTTGGAACCAGTTATGTATATTCCAGATTACTCAAAATGGGCTCATGATTCGGAATAGAGGCTTTCTTAATGAAACCCAAGTACAGACAGTCAGCGAAAGCGTGTGTAGTGATGATAACCTTCAGAAAGTTAATGTAGGTGAAGGTCAGTAGATGGGTAGGCAAAGTGGTGTAGTAGAGGAGAGGGTCTTGCGTGGAGGATTGGAAAAGAATCAGTATAATATAGAGGACCCTCTATTAACAGAGGATATGATTGGGGAATAGAAGGGCTTAATGACAAGACTCGAATAAATAATCATTAGAACAGCAGAGACAGAACCAATGTGTAGTAAAATTACGCAAGTGTTTTGTGCAATTATACAGCTGTCTGATGACGTTACACAGGTGTTATACAGGTGTGTCATGAAATTCTCTACGGTTAAAATACTTTCTTTTCATTAGTTATAATTCCTACATTACAATTTAGTACTGATTACCTATTTTCCTTCATTCATGCTTACTCGCACGTGATCTCGAACACATTTTGCTTGAGAGCGTTTCGATGAATAAATATATATAGAGCGATTCGTTTTATTTTTAATAAAGCAAGTGTCATCGCCCTTGAGAAAACTGTAATCGAAACACTAAAACAACGTATTCAGACAAAAGCATTGGAGGTACAACATTACACTGAACGCATATCACAGTTCCATCAAAACAGATTATTCAGATTAACCGGGGCAGTTTTTCTAAGAGCTTTGGTAAAGACGCAGAAAATTATATACCTCTTAAAGCAGAGAAAACCTGTCAATTTTGACACAACATCTGGGAACAAAAGGTTACCCATAACCACGGTACTAGGTAATTTCATTCCGTGGGATCCGAACTCCAGCATCTTGAGGCCCCAAGTAGGGTCATGAGTCCATAACAACGGACGATGTAATTTCACAGGTATCAAAACTGCCAAAATAGAGAACAGCAAGACAAGATGAAACTTGAAGCTTTTGTTTGAAGTGATTTAAGTCAAGACACGGACGAATTGGCTTGAAATTACACGGCTGCCTACAGAATAATGCGATTGCGAATTGGATGGTAAAAGGAAGGACAACATTGTTGATGAAACAGCGGTCAGAGAGCGATGAGGTTGGCAAATTACTTGTCTTAACCTTTAATGAAAGTGTTAACAGGCATCTTAGCAGGGAAAATAAATACGTTTCCTTGCGGAAAATGATCTACTTCAAGTAGAACAAAAGGGATGCCGGAAAGGATATAAGGGCGCCAAGGATCACCTTGTGATAGACAAGGTTGCAATGAAGAATTGCAAACGGTACCAAAACATCTTGTGCATGACCTGGATAAATTTTAAAAGGCTTACGACATGTTGCTGCATTCGTGAATTTTGGAAGCGCTTGGCATGAATGGAGTAGCTGAGAATGTATGTACATGATTAAGAACAGTTGGAAATATGTCTTTTCTGTAAGAACCAGCACTTAGCCGAAGTAACAATCAAAAGAGGTTTCTTCCAGGCAAATTCTCCTTCACCTTTGCTTCTTGTTATAGCTTTGATCCCATTCCTTGTAGTTCTATGCAAAGTCAAAGCGCGCTTTGGGCTGAGGAAAAATGGACCTTGTCTCAACCACCTTCTGTTCATGAATGATTTAAAACTGTTCGCAAAAACAGAGTCTGGAATGGAGGGGCTGGTTGAGACTGTACAAATGTGCAGTAAGGATATAGGAATGGAATTCGAGATCTCAAAGTGTGCGATGCTTATTTTAGTACGGGGGAAAAGAGCAGATTGCAGGGGCATAGAATTGCCAAACGGAGAGCGAATAGGAGATGCAGTTGGTGATGGGTACAAGTACCCTGGGTTTCTGGGGCTGGATAATATCTTGTACTGAGAAATGAAAGACAATGAAAGACAATGAAAGACACCGCTGCATATCTGAAGCGCCTCAAATTTCTCTTGAATTCAAAACTCAATGCAAGGAACTTTGTAACTGCCATCAATATATGGGCTGTTGTAGTTCGTTATAGTACACCCATTCTGAAATGGATACGAGTGGAGATTGACCGACTCGATCGCACTACCCGAAGATGTAAGTAGCATTACAAAAATGCCTAGCAGTATTAGAGCATCAAAGTGCATAGCTATCATATTAAAATATACCATCAGATATAAAGAGAATTCCAGTTAATTTTAAAGACGAACATACTGACATTCCAACATTGACTTCTAAAGTATTTAATGGTAAAAACCAAGGCTTATACTATAAAACAACTAATGTAAGACGACAACTAACTCAAAAAGGTAAAAAGTATATCGATATATCAAAAGACAAAATCGATAAGAAAGAGAAGCAAATGGCTGATTAAAAAAAAAAACCATAAAAAGAAGGAAAAGTTAGGCAGGAAAATGCTAATGCGAATAATAATAGAGAAGAAAATATGTTAATTTAAGATGGGGTTGTTTTTGACAGAAGACAACAAATTCTGGAGATGTAATTCTATGCTAATTTAAGACCTGAATGCTTATTTTTCTGAAGAAAAAGCTATTTGATCTATAATTCTATTATTAGCGAAATAATCTAGGGTATGTTTTATTTAAAAGCGGGATCGATTTGTGATGTAAATGCTCGAAGAATTTAACTTTGTGATGTGGTTGATGAAAATTTTAGGACATTTTACTTTATTTTATTTTTGGGGTTTTTTTTTCGTGGAATAGCGGAAAGAGAGAATACAAAATCAGCAAACGTCTAAGTAGAACGTCTGTTTAATTTCTGCATCTCTGTTCGGTTGAGTTGGTTCGATATTTTAGTGTTGGATGAAAGGAGGAGAAATACGCTTTGTAATTCGAGTAGATCTTTGAAGCATCATCCCTCTGATGTAACTGATCGCATTTATTGTGTAGATTTATACACACACACACACACACACACCTTTTATATTTTACTTGCTTCAGTCATAAGACCCAGGCCTTGCTGGGGAACCACCTTGAAGAATTTTTAGTAGAAGAATGAATCGACAACAAAACTTATTTTTTCTTACGACATCAATTATATGTGTGTGTAAACACACCAACACCGGTTGTCAAGCGGTAGTGAGGTACAAACACAGACACAGAGACAGACAGACATGCACACACACACACACACACACACACACACACACACACACACACACACACACACACACACACACACACATCTTTTATCTTTTACTTGATTCAGTGATAAGACCCAGGCCTTACTTGGGTACCGCGTTGAAGAATTTCTAGTCGAATGAATCGACACCAGAACATATTTTTTCTTATGAAACCAACTATATATGTGTTTGTAAACACACCAATACCAGTTGTCAAGCGATGGTGAGGGACAAACACATACATACATACACACACACTCATTTATGTATATTCGACGGTTTTTTTTTTCAGTTTCCGTCTACCGATTCCACTCTCAAGACTTTATTCTGCCTGAGGCCATAGCAGAAGACACTTGCCTAAGGTGCCACGTAGTGGAACTGAACCCGAGACCATGTGGTTGGGAAGCAAGCTTCTTTACCACAGTCATGCCTGTGCCTATACATGTATGTATATATGTATGCACACACATACGCACATACACATACAGACACAAGTACACACGAGCACGCACACACACACACAAATGCACACACAGACACAGACACACACACACACACACACACACACATATATACACACACACACACACACGCGCACACACA
>NC_068983.1:42954084-42958871 GCF_001194135.2 Octopus bimaculoides | reverse complement strand
ATATATATATATATATATATATAAACAATTGCAGTGTGGAAGGTCTTTTATAAGCCATTTAAAAACACACAAAAACCGTTAGATTCACTTCAACATTTAAATTTAATTTGTCAAAATATTTTCGTTGCTTTGAAACCGCGACCAGTTCACTGATAAAATTCCGTGATGCAGGATACACATAATAGAAAAACAGAATGGACTAAGCGGAGTAAGAGTATACACGAGAACGGAAAGTATCGCCGAAGAGGTCACAGATGTGTGAGAAAGATTTCCGGGCAATTAGTTAGAATAACAACAGTAATAAACGAGTATATATGTGTTTGTGCGTGCGCGCGCGCGTGTGTGTATGTTTGTGTGTATGTGTGTGTATGTGTACGTGCATGCGCGTGTACATGTATGTGTCTGTTCCCCACCACCGTTTGACAACCGGTGTTGGTATGTTTACGTCCCTGTAATCTAGCGATTAGGCAAAAGGAGAACGTTAGGATAAATACCAATCATAAACAAAACAAAATACCGGGTCCGATTCAATGAACAAAAATTCTTCAAGACGGTGCCCCAGCCGCAGTCAAACAAGTAAAAAAAAAAAAGTATTGTGTGTGGTAAAAGCCTACGTGAATAGTAAAATTATGCAGGTGTGTTTTGAAATTTATGCGACTGCCTGATGACGTTACACAGGTGTTATACAGGTGTGTCGTGAAATTCTCTCCGGTTAGAATACTTTGTCTTTTTATTAGTTAGATTTCCTTAATCACAATTAAACACTGATTAGCTATATTTTCCTGTCATGCTTACTCTCACGTGATCTCGAACTCGTTCTGTTTGAAAGCGTTTCGATGAATGAATATATTTAGAGCGATTCGTTTTATTTTTAGTTAAGCAAAAAGTGTGTCATCTCTCTTGAGAGATTAGGAAGCACTAGTGTACAGCTATATTTAGAGCATATTTCACTAGACTTTACTTCATCAGGCTGTGTAACATTTCTTGGTATAACAGAATCGTGGCACTCAGTCGGTTACGACGACGAGGGTTCCAGTTGATCCGATCAACGGAACAGCCTGCTCGTGAAATTAACGTGCAAGTGGCTGAGCATTCCACAGACACATGTACCCTTAACGTAGTTCTCGGGGATATTCAGCGTGACACAGTGTGACAAGGCTGGCCCTTTGAAATACAGGTACAACAAAAATAGGAAGAAAGAGTGAGAGAAAGTTGTGATGAAAGACTACAGTAGGGTTCGCCACCACCCCGTACTGGATCCTCATGGAGCTTTAGGTGTTTTTCGCTTAATAAACACTCACAACGCCCAGTCTGGGAATCGAAACCGCGATCCTACGACGGCGAGTCCGCTGCCCTAACCACTGGGCCATTGCGCCTCCGATGAATAAATATATTTAGAGCGATTCGTTTTAGTAAAAACGAAAGAGTGTCATCGCCCTTGAAAGATTAGGAAGCAGTAGCGTTCAGCTATATTTGTGAAGAGGTTTAGGGCATATTTCGCTAGACTTTACTGCATCAGGCTGTGTAACATTTCTTGGTATAACAGAATAACATTAATAGTAAAGCCTGTTGGCTATAATTGTAAACTTGTTCACTACCATAATATACCACTACTAAGCCTTCCTGTTATAGGTACAAGGCCTGAAATTTTTGGGGAGGAGGAAGTCGACTGGTACCTATTTCATCGATCCGGAAGGATGAGCAGTAAAGTCGACCTCGGTGGAATTTGAACTCGGAACGTAAAGACAAACTAAATACCTATAAGCATTTCGCTCGGCGTGTTAACGATTCTGCCAGCTCGCTTGTCCTATAATTCTTTTTGTACTCTAGGCACAAGGCCTGAAATTTTGGGGGAGAGCGCCAGTCGATTAAATCGAACCAGTACGGAACTGGTACTTAATTTATCGATCCTGAAAGGATGAAAAGGCAAAGTTGACCCCGGCGGAATTTGAACTCGGAACGTAAAGACAGACGAAATACTACTAAGCATTTCGCCCGGCGTGCTAACGATTCTGCCAGCACGCTGCCCGGGACATATTCTTTTCTACTCTTGGCACAAGACCCGAAATTTTGGAGGAGGGTGCCAGTCGATTAGATCGAACTCAGTACGCAACTGGTACTTAATTTTTCGACCCCGAAAGGATGAAAGGCAAAGTCGACCTCAACGGAATTTGAACTCAGAACATAAAGACAGACGAAATACCGCTAAGCATTTCGCCCGGTGTGCTAACGATTCTGTCAGTTAGCCGCCTTTTTGCTTGCTCTATGATGTATCACGAACAATAGAAGGACACGTACGACGTGAGTGAGTGAGACAGGAGATAACATTTCACAAGCTGCGTGGGTGGCAGACTTATTCTGTCACCCGCTTTCACACCACCACCATCACCACCACTACCACTACTACCACCTTGCATCCTGGGCGCTTTTAGTAAAGTCCGCTCTGTTGCTAGTAATCAGACCAGGCTTCCGGTTTGAGGATATCTTTCTCCTTCCCTTCCTTCCTTCCTTCTCACCAGTCTTGGTCGTACCGTAAAGTGTCATGAGTAGTACCTTTCCTCCCTAATTAAAAGATCCAACAAAAAGCTGCTACCTTCTTACCTTCTTTTATTCGAGCCTGTCTTATGCTCCCACCATCTGTCCTTACTTCTACCTTATTTTGTTTCACACACACACACACACACACACACACACACACACACACACAAAACCTGCACTAGACATTTAGTTAATGTATCTTTTTCCTGCACACACCTTAAAACTGGTTTTCGACCGGGTCCACATGACCCTTTGGGGTTAAGATTTTGTTGCTAAAATTTATACGCAATAAATCGGTTATATTTCTACACTACACGAAATATGTCAATTAAAAAAAAAAAAAATTCCCAATAATATAGGCGCAGGTGTGGCTATGGGGTAAGAAGCTTGCTTTCCAACCACATGGGCAAGTGTCTTCTACTATAGCCTCAGGCCGACCAAAGTCTTGTGAGTGGTTTTGGTAGACGGAAACTGAGAGAAGCCAGTCGTATATACATATATGTATATATTTATGTGTGTCTTTGTGTATGTGTTTGTCCGCCCACCATCGCTTGATAACCGATGCTGGTATGTTTACTTCCCCATAACTTAGCGGTTCGGCACAAGAGACCGTTAGAATAAGCACCAGGCTTACAAAGAATAAGTCCTGGGGTCGATTTCTTCGACTAAAAGGCGGTGCTCCAGTATGGCCGCAGTCAAACGACTGAAACAAATAAAAGAATATTTAATTATAAAAATACAAAAGGAATTTTTAAACGTCAAATGGTTATGTGGATCCATCCAAGTGAAACACGAATCAAAGGAGTCCACAGGAAAAAAATGATTGAGAACCATTGCGTTAATACCATCGTCTTACAGAAGTACATGACGATCATTGATCATATCGACATCTCCAGTCGCTGAAAGGAGATACGAGGGTGAGTTAAAAAGTAATGCCATCTTGTTTAGGACAGGTATAATTACCAACACAGGAACATGTGTCATACACCAAAATGAAGCTGGTCCTCTGTGGATCACATCCCTACTTCTCAACATAGTCACCGTTTCTCTCAATAGCAATGTTCCTCCTTCGAATGAGAGCATGTATCCCTGCCCCGTAAAATTCCGTTGACTGTTCTTTGAGCCACTTCTTAAATACAGTTTTCACTCCCTCGTCACTATCGTCTCTTCGGCACCATTAATGAGGGTTTGAGAGGCAAATATTATTCCAGTGACGAGGAAGTGAAAACTAGTGTAAAAGTGGCTCAAAGAACAGTCAACAGAATTTTACGGGGCAGGGATACATGCTCTCATTCGAAGGTGGAACATAGCTATTGAGAGAATCGGTGACTATGTTGAGAAGTAGGGATGTGATCCACAGAGGACCAGCTTCAGTTTGATGTATGATACATGTTCCTGTGTTGGTAATTATAACCTGTCCAAAACAAAATGGCATTACTTTTTGACTCACCCTCATACTTGTGCGCTTCCCTCCTCTCATGAATTAGACCAGCGCTTCTTAAACTTTTTTCACTAATGACCCTAATTTTTCATCACAAGATTTTTCACGACCCAAGGTATTAAGTATGCGTTTGTGAAATAACATATAAACTTAAATCTAAGCGTTTGAATTTAATTTTCGCGATCCCAGGATTTCGCTTCGCGAACCCATAGTTTAAGAAGCACTGACTTAGACTTAAATCTGCCACAAGCCCTACGACTCATAACACCAGGATATAACTCAGCTTCATATCAGTATCTTAGAGGACATTCCCTCTCACCTGAATGGGACGCCAGTCCGTCACAGAGTTAACTTCCCAGCTATTGCTGGGTCCCATCCAAAGTTGAATCGACTGCAGCAACGTGAAACGAAATATTTTGCTTGACAACACAACTGACCGACCGATCCGAGAATCGAAACCATGATCTTACGAGCGACAGTGCAACACACCGAACCACCACACCCCGAACCTTCTCACAATAAAAAAGCATTGATTCTATTCTCCTTGTTACAGAGTATAGAGGAATGACTATACACGCACCTAAACACATATAAATCGAAATTTATGTTCTACATTTTCCACTAACCACAGCCCGACCCGATCTCACCCCAACCCCCACCACAAAAAAAGAAAAGAAAAGAAAGAAGAAAAATATAAAATCTATTTGGTATATAAACATTGTATTTTGAGAAATAACCGGTTTCGTGTTGTCTTTTCAAATTTCTCTACTTCATTGTAACGTGTTCGCTTCAGTCTGAAAAAGAACAC
>NC_068983.1:42947421-42950620 GCF_001194135.2 Octopus bimaculoides | reverse complement strand
TATATATGTATGTGTGTGTGTGTGTGTGTGTGTGCGTGTGTGTGTGTGTGTATATATATGTGTGTGTGTGTGTATGTATGTATGTATAAATGTATGCATGTAAGTACGTATGCCTCTTCAATTCAAGTCTGTCAAAAATCTAGCATTATTGTAAATCAATAGAGTCCTCATAAACATTTGATATTCGTCAGACTGTCGACTGGTTTGCTTTACTATAGTCATTCTGGTCCTCTACTCTCTGGATTCAAATCCCACCAACGCCACTTTTGCTTCCGGAGTTTGTTTTACCCCCACTTATTTGGAAGTAATTTACTTAATTTACTCACAGGCGCAGACGTGACTGCGAGGTAAGAAGTTTGATTCCCAACCATATCGTTACGGGTTCCGTCCTACTGCATGGCACCATGGGCAATTATCTTCTACTTTGGTCTCGGACCAACAAAAGCCTTGTGAATGGATTTGATAGACGGAAGCTGAAAAAGCTAATCATGTGTGCGTGTCTGTGTGTGTCTACGCATATATATATCTAAAACTATATATTTTATATATATATATATATATATATATATATATATAGGTATGTATATATGTATGTAATGTTTGTGAATGTATCTGTGTTTGTCCCACTCCACTGCTTGACAACCGCTGTTAGTGTGTTTACGACCACGTTACTGCCTCTTGGCAAAAAGACCTATAGAATAAGTACTTGACATAATAAACGTCCTGGGGTCTATTCATTTGATTAAGAATTTTTCAAGGCAGTGTTCCAGCATGACCGCAGTCTAATGACTTAAACAAGTGAAAGCTAAAAGGTAAAAGACCCTAACATTTCCTTGTAGAACATCATGAACATCACTGAATCACTAACACTGTTGCCTGTCAATAAATATTTGACAGTGTCTTCATTTAAGAAATGAATACACAGCTTTATGGAGAACATTGTAAAATAACGGATTGCCGAGGGAATCCCTATTTGGTCCTTTCATCTACTAGAAATCGCAACTACATCTGGTTCAGCTCACAGTTTATTGTGAAAAACAGGAAAAAAAACATTGGATACTGGTATCACGAATACTGACTGTCAAGGATGGACTGTCTTTACTTATAAGTCTGATAGATCATATCTCATCTGGGAATATGAAGCATCAACGTTACAAAATATACCTAAGGTGGTAAAAGGCTCGTTTATAGCCATTCATACACAGTAATCACTCGCCATATCGCGGTTCACCTATCGCGCCCTCAGTACTTCGCGGATTTTTCTGGC
This sequence comes from Octopus bimaculoides, assembly GCF_001194135.2. Taxonomy (NCBI): domain Eukaryota; kingdom Metazoa; phylum Mollusca; class Cephalopoda; order Octopoda; family Octopodidae; genus Octopus; species Octopus bimaculoides. The sequence continues at coordinate 42,949,353 of NC_068983.1, read as the reverse complement.
AGAATCTTCAGCACGCCGGACGAAATGCTTAGCGGTATTTCGTCTGCCGTTACGTCCTGAGTTCAAATTCCGCCGAGGTCGACTTTACCTTTCATCCTTTCGGGGTCGATTAAATAAGTACTAATTACGCACTGGTGTCGATGTAATCAAATTAATCCCTTTGTCTGTCCTTGTTTGTCCCCTCTATGTTTAGCCCCATATATTAAAAGAAAATAAGTAGTGTACCGTACGTGAGTAAACAAAGAATCACACATACTGTAATGGAAAACGAAATTCGGGAGGTGAGTGTGTGGCGTTGTTGTGCATTTACAATAAAATAAATATATACAAATTATAAAAATAATAAAAAATAAATATACAGTACAGTACGGATTTTCACCTATTCCGGGGGTTTTAGAACGTAACACCCGCGCTAGTCGAGGGATTACTGTATTGACACTCTGTTCTAGTTGATCCGAGCAACGAAACAGCCTGCTCGTGAAATTAACGTTCAAGTGGTTGAGTACTCCACATACACGTGTACCTTCAACGTAGTTCTCAGAGTGATTCAGCGTGACACAGAATATGACAAGGCCGGCTCTTTGAACTACAAGTACAACTCATTTTTTGCCGGCCGGGTGGACTGGAGTAAAATGGAAGAAAATGTCTTGCTTAAGGACACAACGGACAGACGGGTATCGAAATCCCGACCTTACGATCGTGAGCCACATGCCCTAACCACCTGTGACACACCTTCACAGTCATTCATATGATAGGTAGATGGCAGTCAGACAAAACGGCTCGGGCTATTTTTATAATTGAATTATATTTTTAACAATTTATCTAATAGAGGAAGTTCAGTTCTCCGGGGATAATTGCTCACCTCTAAAACTGATCAGGAAGCTGACTCAATAGATTTGCTTTATTAATATCGGCACGTGACTTAATGGTTAGGATATTCGGCTCACAATTGTAAGGTCGTGATTTCGATACCCAGCGGCGCGTTGTATTCATGAGCGAAACGCTGAATATTCCTGAGAACTGCATTGAGGGTACACGTGTCAGTGGAGTACTCAACTACTTGCACGTTAATTTCATGAGCAGGCTGTTCCGTTGATCGGATCAACTGGAACACTAAACGTCGTTATCGTCGGAGTGCCAGTTCAGTCTCATATGAAAAAATGTAGAGAACGCAAGATACAAAAAGAACAACAACAACAGCTCCCACACTATCTGCCGAATTTTTTCTGTCCACCTTTGTTTCCAACTAGTTTCATGCGAGCTGGCCTTTTCAGTTATCAACGCCATCAACAAACGTAACCTTTAAGTCAAGACGGAACTTTTAAGTCAAAACGAAACTGAAAATCTCGGACATCGAAACAGTTGGCATACAAATAATGCTACAGGGAACAGCATAAAGATCAGAGAATCTTATTTGCAAAAGAAATCAACACATTAAGATTGGATTTCCTGCTGTTAAAGTTGACTTAAACAAAATGATGTTGCTATACTTTCGAGCGGATAAAGCATTATTTGGGAGACAAATATATTTCGAGAGAATGATGGTATGAAATTCATTGTAAAGATATCGAGATATTGCTGGTCTTGAAATGTTCGGTAATAAACTGAATTTATTGCTGTCATTTGGAAATTAAGAAGTCTATGACATTTATTGAAGGATAAATTGATATGTTTATCACGTGCAAACAGAAATATATCAGCGGCCTTATAGCATTGACGCATGGGAAGGAAAGAAAAAGGTGAAATAAGGTTTAGGAAACGATGAAAGATATTGACATAATGTACACACACTCATTCACACACACACACACACACACACACACACACACACACATACACATGCATACACACACATACATAAGATGAAATATATGCATTTGTAGATATATATATATTTATAAATATATATGAATTTATATAAATGTATATATA
>NC_068983.1:42944398-42947411 GCF_001194135.2 Octopus bimaculoides | reverse complement strand
ACATATGTATATATACATATATATATATGCATAAATACATGCATACATACATATATATGTATATACACACACATATATATATATATACATACATGCATGCATATATATATATATATATATATATATATATATATTCAATAATATACATACATAGATGCATATATTGATATGATACCTCATTACATTTAGGTGGAGTCAGAATAATGATAACATAATAATATAAGATGTTTATAATGTGAACACATTACATTGTTGATGACACGTCATAAATGTTGTCATCATCGCAGTTTTATCTCACCTCCTCATATCTTATCATCTCAACAAGTGTTACCTTCTAGTATCATCACTATAGCAACCCTTATGTATATATTACCTCTAATCTAATCCAATCCTTTTGCTTGAAGATATATCTGCTTTTCACAAATCAATAATATAGTACAACGGCCTTAGTTGCTAGCTTCCGGGTTTGTGCGAAGTATTAAAAATTTTTAATGATATAGCCAGCAAAAGCAACGGGGTTTCAATCAATGTAGGTGGATTCTATGAGGAGCTGAAACCAATAGAGAACAACTTCTTTGAAACGAATGTGTATTCATAACACACTTGATATATATATATATATATTTGTGGAGGCGCAATGGCTCAGTGGTTAGGGCAGCGGACTCGCAGTTGTAGGATCGTGGTTTCGATTCTCACACCGGGCGTTGTGAGTGTTCATTGAGCAAAAACATCTAAAGCTCTCCGAAGCTCCGGCAAGGGATGATGGCGGACGCAGCTGTACTCTTTCACCACAGCTTTTTCTTTCTGTTTCTTTTGTACCTGTATTTCAAAGGGCCTGCCTTGTCTCACTCTGTGTCACGCTGAATTTCCCCGAGAACTACGTTAAGGGTACGCGTGTCTGTGGAGTGCTCAGCCACTTGCACGTTAATTTCACGAGCACGCTGTTTCGTTGATCGGATCAACTGAAACCCTCGTCGTCGTAAACGACGGATATATATTTGGTACATGCATGCAAGTATGCATGCGTGTATGTATGCATACCTTTATGCTAATGAATCGAATGTGATGTGAACACACGTTCATCTGAAAAGAGAAACTGTTCCTTGAGAATAAAATACAACAGCGGTTACTATATTCACTTTCGTATTTCCCGGAAAGAATAAAGAATATGTAAGACATCGTATGTGTGTCGACAGCTAGCTGGATAGGTGGATAGACACTCACACACACACATGTCTCTGTATAGAATAGACATAGACGCACATATACATAGATACAAAGATTTCATCGTTTTATTCTATATTTTTCAAATTTTCTTTGCTTTTAGACGTTTCCAGTTCATCAAGTCGGATTTGAATTTAGGGACTCTACTGTTCCAAACCAAGTTTAAAAAGCTAATAATAGAAAATATCAAAAATATAAAATTAAAAGGAAGTAAAAAAATGAACATAAAAGATGTGTGTGTGTGTGTTTGTGTGTGTGTGTGTGTGTGCGTGCGTGTGTGTGTGTGTGTGTGTGTGTGTGTGTGTTTGTGTGTGTGTTTGTGTGAGTGTGTGTACATAAAGCTGTTTGACGAGTGGCTCCTGGTTATTTTCTCATTTTATTTCACGTGTTCTCTCCAAATGTTCTAACTTCTAAATTTATATTTTGCTATTAACAATGCTGCTATGATTAATCTAGTTTTTGAGGAGTCCTATATAATACATCAGTGTTACCAACACTTAAGTCTTTTTATGTAGTTTTCTTTCTTATTCTGTATTTTATGTTCCGTGACGGTTTCCTGATCTAAATAGAAAGTCAACTCGAAGAGAAAATACAATGATGAAGGAATATAAAAATGAAAACCATTAGAATTCTGGAGAAAATTGATGAAACCTCATAGTAACGGAATAACACGTAGGCAGAGCAATGCAGCACGTAGGTGAACTATTAAGGGAAATTGTCCAACTAAAAGAGAACTAGAAAAATCAATAGGCAACAGATTTGTATTAAACTATATTTCCGCCCATAACAGATTCCGCTTTAGTGTCAAATAAGAAATAATAACTTGCGAATGCTTTGTAGAGTTTCATAACAAGAAAATATTGTAAAATATTGTCGCCAAAACACGATGACAATTTTATTAATCTTTTTCACACTGTCCAAATCAAATGACAGGTTTTTAATTGCTGTAATTGCTGTAAAATGAGGGCCTATAAGAAAACATTTTTCTGCCTATTCATTGGTTTTCGGGGCCCCAAAATCGAAGAGGGCCTTGATAACATCTGACGACACTCCTTAAAACGCAAAAACAAAAGCAAAATCTCAGCCCTTTTCCACTGCTTTATATTACAATGGTTATTAGACGTGCAGCATTTCAGATTTTCCTTTTTCATCGGGAACTATCTGATGAAAATAACCGACCATTTTATCTTGTGAATGGATCAGTGACTATTCATATATACAGACAGGTTAGATTGTGTACGAGGCCGGACATTGCGCCTGTTTTTATGTTCTGATGGCAGATTAAAGTTCGAATAAATCGAATTATGTCCACACAGAGAACTAAGTATACAGAGACATGTACTTTTGAAGCCAATAACTCTTTCTACAAACCATTCTGTAGAAATCCTCTAATTTACGTTCATTAATTATATTTAGCTTTTAATTTTTGTTTTGCATTAAAGTAGAAAGAAAGAAAAATTGAAACATTTGAGTAATAACATAAAGTATGATCTCAATAAATAACCAACGCTTTCCAATAAATAACCAGCTTTGACCCTCCGAAAAATCCCAAATTTTATTTTGGCTCGCGGGAGCAAATGTTTTTCGAAGCGTCATATTGTCGGGAATTGCTCGAAATGTGGAGTAGATGAACCAGCCGACAACTGATGGAGGGTCGTTCTTTATGTTACTTGTCTTGTTTTCCATTTATTTCTTTCGTTGTTCGCAAACCCAAGTTTGCTTCGTATTTTATGTTGTTTACGTTTTGTGACGTCCTGTATAAGCATATATATATATATATATATATATA
>NC_068983.1:42942170-42944364 GCF_001194135.2 Octopus bimaculoides | reverse complement strand
TGTGTGTGTGTGTGTGTATGTATGTATGTATGTATACATATATATGTAAGTATGTACATATATGTATGTATATATGCGTATATATATGTATATATATATATATATTATTTATATTATTATATGATTGAACGCCACGCATCCATTTCCAACTAAGTTTATATTAATAATTTTAATGCAACTCTACCCTCTACTCTTCTCTCTTTCCTCCTTTCGTTTTCTCTCTCTTCCTTCTCGAATTCTTTTTTCTCCCCTTCCCTCCTTCGTTTTCTCTCTCGTCCTTTCTCTTATTCTTTTTTCCCTTCACCGTTTCCTATCTGTGTCTGTCTGTCTGTCTGTCTGTCTGTCTGTCTGTCTGCCTCTCTCTCTCTCTCTTTCTCCTTTACTCTCTCCCGTTGTTCACATGTGACCATCGTCACGGTGAAGAAAGTGAAAGTCCAAGAAAATTGAGAAGGCATAATTCAATTTTTCATACAAAAATAATTTATTTTACAATTTTGAAACGAACGCTGAACCAAATGTAAAGAAAGGAAGATATTGTTGTTGTAACGTTACTTTAAAATATTTGCTGAAGGATGTATGTAGTAAGATATAAATTAATTTAACATTACTACATATTTTTTAACTGTGTAACGTTATAGGCTGTAGAATAAATACTGGCTAACGCAGTAAAAAGTTTGTGCGACGTTGATACACAGTGATGAAAAATACAAGGACTGATAGAAAAAAAAAACATTATCTTGAAACTGGTTAGAAAGAGTGGAATAACATTTCTATAATTATGTTGAAAGAGCTGCTGAGGCTTTCTGCTTTCCGAACTTGTTATAACTAGAATAACATTTTTTCAGATATATTTGCGAGTATTGTGAGTGATGTTAAATCAGCCAAATCTTCACGTTGGTAGTACTTCAAAGTGGACGCCGGTGTTCGCTTAAAGTCCAGGCTGCAACTAAACTTTCAGTATCGGCGCGTTTCACTGTTGGGCGGGAGAAAGTTGCATACATATACTAAGACGCACACATACATTAACGCATACCTGAAGCCTATTGCTGTCCCTGTACGTATCGGTCGTCACAAAAATGTATGTATACTGACAGACACATACACCATCACACACATATACTTGTCAGTCATCGGCCTAATGCAGGTAACGAACGCGCGAACACACTCATATAGAAAATGTGGCGTCATTGTCGTTGTGGTGGTGATATAAAATGTTTACGATAGATGACTAAAAGAAAAACGACAATGTTAAATTTTTGTAATGCAAATATGTGAATGAAAATATAGTTTATTTGGTAGCCAAAAGCCTGCTAAATTTTTTGATACCCCATACGTCAAAATTGGCAACTCGGTTTTGGAATGCATTAGGAACGTACGCACACACACATACAAACTCTCTTTTATATATAATATATATATATATATATATATATATATATATACAAACATACATAGATAGATGTGTTTGTGTTAGTCGACTCTGACCGCTTGTCAATCAGTGTTAGTATGTTTACGCTTCCGTAACATAGCGGTTCGGCAAAAAATAACGGTAAAATAAGCACTAGGCTTAAAAAATACGTACTAGAGTGGATGTGTTCGATGAAAACCTTCAAGGCGGTGTCCTCCACGCCCCCATTATGAACGTTTTGTCTAATCTTATTAGTAATTCTTCATAACAAAGGGCTAATTATGTAAGACAAAGACTGGGAAAGCCAATTTAAGCTGCTTACTTATCATTTTTTTATGTTTTACTTGCTTCAGTTATTGGACTGCGGCCATGGTAGAGTACCGCTTCGATGAGTTTGATCGAATAAATTAAGCCTCATATTCATTTTATATTTGATACTTATTCTGTCTATAATTTTTCGGCCAAACCACAAAGTTATGGAAGTGGAAACAAGGAACCGTGGGCTGTAAGCAGTTGTGGAGTGAACACAAAGTTGAGGAGACATATATATACATAGATATGCATATATATCAATATTTATATTTGTATTTATATGTGTGTATAATATATATATATATATATATATATATATATGGGAGAATATACAAAAAATAACAACAGACGAAGACAGGTGGTGTAAATAACAAAAGTATATATTAGTATGACGCTCGGGAATACGGAAAGTCTTTGACGTTTCGAGCTATATATATATATATATATGTGTGTGTGTGTGTGTGTGTGTGTGTG
>NC_068983.1:42940792-42941878 GCF_001194135.2 Octopus bimaculoides | reverse complement strand
AAAAGATGGATGGTACAATGAAATGAAGTATTGAATGTCTTATTGAATATATGAAATATTGAGTGTTCAATATAAAGGATTAAATATATAAATATATAAAGGCGAATACGTATTTTCTATAACTTGTGGTATTTCATCATGGCCGGTATGACAGACTGTAACAGACTATATATATATATATACATATATTATTCATTTGAAATATAGAGATGCCTATAATAGGACATCTAACCCGCTAGAAAGAGCAGCAAAATACTCTATACCACAAAAATAGGGATAATTTCGAAAGAGAATGAAAAATAAAAACTTTTTTACCAGTCTATACTCTGTACCATGGTTTCAAGCTATTTAGCAAGATAAAAATATATCTAACTCGGGAGCTTTCTTCAGCAGAGTTTCGGAGTAGCGTGTAAACACGAGTCATAGGAAAAAACCTGACTTGCGTTTACATGCTTAATAATTTCAAAGATTAACCGCGCATGTGCGCATTAACTTATCGGCAGTAAATATAAAACAAATGCCGATTTTCTTTCAGAAATTAGCCAAAAAATATAATATCATTATTAATCATAGGGTAGTAAAAGAAATTTTAGAAATTTAATTTACTACTAATGATATATATACATATATATATATGTATGTATATAGGTAGTGGGTAGCGATTTTCTTCACTACTTCAGGGAGTGACGACCCTGCCAGACACGAGTACCAGGCTCAGCTGGCTCCGGCTGACAGTACCCGGTATGGGCCCCTATCCAGGGTTACGGAAAGGAGACAACCTTCAAAGAAATCCGGAGTGGAGCCCCGTAGGCGGTTTAGCGTTCGACTCGACACTCTTCCGGCAGCTCCTACAACCAAGCTGGTGCCAAACGTAATGCTCTGCACTCCTTTGGACTACGTCAGCAAGGTCAAGAGAGGAATCCTGGCGATTAGGCTGCCCAGGATTTTCTTACATCTAGCCCAGGCTTAAGCAAAACTGGAGAGGAAACTGGAGAGGACATGAAAGGTAAAAACCAGACTGAATTAGTTTATGCGTAACTCCATTGTCTCACGAGACAAAAGGATGCCAACAACAACAACAATATA
>NC_068983.1:42936194-42940584 GCF_001194135.2 Octopus bimaculoides | reverse complement strand
AGAGAGAGAGAGAGAGAAAGAGAGAGAGAGAGGCAGACAGACAGAGACAGACAGAGATACAGAGGCATGCATACATACATTATTATTTTTGGGGCCCTGGGATATGTAACACTGCCTAAATACCAATCTTGAGAAATTAACCTTCTGAAAACCTGAAAGGAGAAAGCTAATCCGAAGACTACAGATCAAATCCATCACTGGAACTGTAAAAATCTGAAAAACTTTCCAGAAGTTTATCATTTAAATATATATGAGCATGTCTAGATATGCAACTATATGCATGAGAATACATACATAAAACATAATCCTACACCAAAAGCTGACAGAAACTTCCACCTGGTATCTTGGTTACATTCAGATGAGTCCACTCAAGTCCACTCTGTTACAAGCATTTAAATCAGGTTTAAGGATATATATTCTCCACTCTCTGTCATAAGTCTCAAGGGTCTTGTAAGGGGCAGTTTTTCTGCCTGACTAAAGAAAATTAAATAAAAATTTAGATGACCAGCATGAAATAACTTTGGCTTGAATTTTTTGTATCTCGCTTTTGAGTATCTAAGAGATAAGCAGTATAATAAAATAAAGAAGGAAAAAACTGCGTGACTTAATCAAGTGAGAAGGTAATAAAGAAAGATATAAACACATCAGAAATGCACTGAACAAGGATGTTAAACTAGTTTTACAGGATCTGAAAAACAATAAGCGTGTAATATGTAAAAGCGATACGACCAATTGTATTTGTTACTATGAACAAAGACATATACGTTATAAAATTCAACGCTGTGATATATGATAATAAGAAATTGGTCAAAATCAAGAAAGACGACACTGCATAACTAGAAATGAAACTCAATAAGTGAATTACTGCAACAACTAGAGAGGATAGGATAAAGGATAAGGATCTTTGCAGAGTCATATAGATTCATATAGGGCTGGTTTGCCGGTTTCTGTGGCATATATATATATATATATATATATATATATATATATCTGTTCTGGACGGAGACGCTATTCCGTCGCAGGGTTACTCATTTTTGCCAGTTGAGTAGACTGGTGTTTTGTGAAATGAAGTGTATTGCTCAAGAACATAATGCGTCGCCCGGTCAAGGAATCGAAACCGCAGTCTTACGATCATGAGTCCAACACTCTAACCACTAAGCCACGCGCCTTCACAATCCCAGTACTCGACTGCCACTTATTTTCATCAACAACGAAAGGATGAAAAGCAAAGTCGACCTCGGCGGAATTTGAACTCAGAACATAAAGACGGACGAAATGCTACTAAGCATTTTGTCCGGTATGCTAATGATTCTGCTAGCTCACTGCAGCATCTGTACAAATTAGATTTATTCTTTTCCAATGTATAAAAGGAAAATTTAACCCAGCTGCGTTATTGTAAAGACATAGAAACAGTAAAGCTTAAAGCGTCAGACTCCCAAATCAACACCCCAATTAAAAGTTTCGCTAAAAGCTAACTAGAATCATAAGGAAATGAACAACAGAATGGTTTAGTGATTGTTTATCAGATGAATTCGGGGAAATTTTCAAGAGATAGCAAAGGTTTCGCTATGAAAAGAGAAATAATAGTCATAATATTCTTTTCGAATCTAGACACAAGGCCTGAAATCTTGGGGGAGGGGGACCAGTCGATTTCATCGACCTCAGTACGCAACTGGTACTTAATTTATCAACCTCGAAAGGATGAAAAACAAAGTCGACTTCGGCGGAATTTGAACTCCGAACGTAAAGACAGACGAAATACTGCTAAGCATTTCGCCCGGCGTGCTAACGTTTCTGCCAGCTCGCCACCTATAATAGGTATAATAATCGACAAGATGTCTATACAATACACAATTAAATTATTCGATATACCAACAAATATCTTTAGAAAGTTCCTATTGGATTGTACAAGTGAAGTTCCATTCAATTTCCTACCTACTGACATTTGATACAACCAGGAAGACGCGGTGTCTAGGGTTCTCCATTCGGGTCCACGTTTGTAGTGTTTTACATGACATTAGCACTGGAAATAAAGTTAGCATTGAGTGTAATCTTGTTCCACAGCTTGTATGCCAAGAATATTGACGACATATTTATCGCGATGGATAAGGTGGAACAGGCAAATAGACTTTTAAAATCCTATCCTCAAATTTATAACTTAACACAGCCCTACCATAGTTTCAAAGCTGTTTCCATTCTTAGATGTAAATGAAGGAATGAGGAACAACTTACAAGACCCTCATCATATCATAAAAAATACACATAATTGCCTATATACATGTGTGGAGACAGTGGTAAAAATGTTTGCTTCCCAACCACATGGTTCTGGGTTCAATCCCACTCTGAGGTTCCAGAAACAGCCGTAAGATTTTGAATTTCTTCCTATAATAGTATTGTATATTTGCCATGTCTTAATATTTGCTGTCCTGTTTAACAATTATATATCCGCCGCATGGGAAATCTGCAATGGCTCCACAACTATCATATCGGCTATAACCTGGTATCCCTAGTAATCCGTTACACCACTTGCCTAACGTACCTAATCGTTTGGATCACCCGTGAACTAAACCCCCATACTATGTATATATATATAAGTAAAATTATACAATATAATTATAAGGGCGCTGAGACAATTCCTGTATGCTAGAAGTAGACCTCAAATGGTCTGCAAATCACTTAAGTTATTACTCTATTACCACAAGGTTGTATACGAAAGTATTTATAGAATATTGTGAACAACACTGTATCACAAGATTTCGAGGTTTACTACTCTTCAATAGCGTAACCCTATCGTAAATAAATAACAAATACATATACATACCACAGACATACAGTCGTGCAAATACGAGCATAAACATACATTTCACATACGTACACGAAACAAAAACCCAAACGTTCATTTCAATCATGCGCTTATTTACTCAGAATGATTCTGTAGCAAATATGTTTGTGGAGTGAATTAATATATATTTATACATAAATAGAATAAAGTCGTTATTTAATGATTTATCAGTGGCGAGCGTACTGTCGAGACCATCATTGTCGTCTCAGCGCCCCTATTATAATTATAGTATATAATTATACTTAAATATAAATTAACCATCATAGTCTTGTTAGTACACTGGCAGCTGATGAATCATTAAAGAACGACTTTATCATACATATATATATATATATATATATATACACACACACACACACACACACATATATATATATATATATATATATATATATATATATATATATATATACATATATACATACATACATACATACATAAGTACAGGGCGTCACCAACAGTAAACAACATGAAATACGGAAACAAATGAGTTAAATACGCAAATAACGAGAGAAAAAAGGACAAGTAATACAAAGAACGACCCTTCATCAGTTGTCGGCTGTCTATCTACTCCCCATTTCGAGCAATCAACGACAATATGAGTCTTCGAAGACAGTTGCTCCTATAAAAACCAAAATAAATTTTGGATTTATGGAGGGTAAAAGTTAGGAACAAAAACAGGACAGTGGAGACACAAGGAAACCGAACGAAAACAAACATGGAAGGTCGTTAGACCTGAACGAGGAGAAAAATAGTGAACGCGGAGAGAAATGTTTTCTTTGAAAAGAGAAAAGATAGAAGAGACAGATAGGAGACGTCCAGTCCTTTGACTGTCTGTGCAGGAAAGAAAGATGGTCATACATACATACATACATACATACATACATACATACATACATACATACATACATACATACATACATACAACAACAGCAAAAATAGATATATTAATGTAGTCCTGAAAAGTGAAGTGAGCAACATTGTACGAGTTGGCAGCGAACTCCTCAAGAAGCACTCTCTTCTTGATGATCTTCTATACAGCCCCAAAACAATCGGGCTCTCTTACCTTAGAGAAGACCAGGATGGAAAGCACTCAGCGTTAAAAAAAAAATGATCATGCGTAGGTAGGTTGCCCGGAAGCTTGAAGAAGACAGAAGAATTGACACGAAGCGCAGCCTCTCTTGGACACAAGATCACTACATCACATCACACTTTGAAGGCTATATGTTTGCAACCCAAGTACAGGAGATTTTCAGAAAGAGAAATTGACCGGCCGATTCGTACATTACAAGTCCAATCTCTGAGTGGAACAGTAAAAATATGCAAGACTATTCTCAAGTTCCAAAGATGGGGCCTTGTATCTTTGTTGAAAACCGTCTCCCTCCTCAGTGGAAGATCTATAATAATTACAAAATAGAAGAGACATACATAATGTCATTTGTTTTCTGTGAGCTCTTACATACATGCATATACACAAACGCATATATATACATGCATACATACATATATGTATATAAATATATATATATATATATATATATATATATA
>NC_068983.1:42934117-42935641 GCF_001194135.2 Octopus bimaculoides | reverse complement strand
CGCAGATGCACAAGCATACAGATAGCTTGATTCGTATCTTGATATCTTATACACGTACATAGCTGGTAGGTGATATCTGAGACACATACGCAACTAGTATGTGGTACCCGATATATATTCGTAGCTGATATGAAATACTGGTACACATGAATAGCTGGTTTAAGATAATTGATTCCTATTACATAGTCGATATCTTTATCACATCTGCTTTAAATCGTGTTGCTGGAAAGATAACAGTACGTGCGAACGTTTTGAAACATGAAATTCATCACAATATATTTCAACAATGCGGAAATTTTATTCATCAAAGTAAGTACTATTATAATCAACACATTTTTGCCAACGAGTTACAAGTTTGTTTATTCCGGTAAAATAAAAATCTGGAGTTCTGGAGCTTATGAACTCTTTGAACGCACTTTCAGCATCGGTTTGATTTTTGAACTCATTCTCTCGCAGGAAACCATCAAGCTTTAAAAATTGGTAGTCGGTAGGAGAAAGGCCTGGGGAATAAGCTGGGTAGGGATGAACTTCGTAGCCAAGTTCCCTCAACTTCTGGAGCGTCATTAGTGAAACGTGTGGTCGAGCATTGCCATAAAGAATGATTGGCCCTCTTCTGTTGACCAATCTGGGATGGAGGAGTAGGAGTTTTTCGTTCATTTTGGCAATTTTACGGCATTATGTTTCTGCAGTTATGGTTTTTCCATGTTTTAAGAAGTTATAGTGGATGAGTCCAGCAGTACACAATCAACCATTTACCATAACCTTCTTTTCAAAGAGCTAGAGTTCAGGGAAGGTTTTCGGTGCTTCATTTTGGTCCAGCCACTGCGAAGAACGTTTTTTATTATTGTACAGAATCTACTTTTCATCGCAAGTTACAATACGGTTCAGAAATAGATCGTTCTGGTTACAGAGAAGAAGGGACGAGCAAATTTCATATCTGCGCATTTTCTGATTTTTATTCAAATCGTGTGGAACTCATTTGTCGAGCTTTTTTGATTTTCCGATAGCATGCAAATGGTTGCAGGTAGTTTTCTGGATATCTTGAGGTTCTTTCGCCAGTTCTCGAGTGGGTTTATGTGGATCTTTCTCAATGACAGTCTTTAATTGACCGTCATCGATAACAGATGGACGTCCACTAAGCTCGGGAGCTTCAAGGCTCAGGTCTCCCTCCACTGTGAAATAGTTTAAAGCATTTCAGTGCTGACCACTCAATGGTCAATTCCTCACCAAACGTTTCGTTCATATCGCGAGCAGTTTCAGTTGCTTTACGTCTGTTTTGAAGCCGAATAGCAAAATTGCTAGAATACTGCGCTTTGAAAGTTCCATTTCAGATGATTGTAACAACAATGAAATTAAATACCAATATTAATTTATTGATGCATTTGGGCAAATCTATGTCTGTATTATCAGACAATTACAAAAAATGTTTAAAACAAAATTCAAAACTCTGCGAAAATCCGGTACAAATTCTTCATAATTCAAAACGTTGTTTACTTTTTACTCAACCTGACACACACACATACA
>NC_068983.1:42932178-42932986 GCF_001194135.2 Octopus bimaculoides | reverse complement strand
ATATATATATATATATATATATATATATATATATATAGATAGATAGATAGATATATAAACATATATATGATATTGTTATATTATTGTTATATTATTGTTATATTATTATGTACATAATATATATTCATACATACATACATACATACATACATACATACATACATACATACATGAGCAATCATTCGCAACAATTATCGACTTCAGGAGCATTATGTAGCCGAGGACCAGTAATACGGAAATGAGAAAAAAAGAGGCGTTGGGTGTGTTAGATAGATAATTATCTATTGGAAAAAATCTATCGATACCTTAGAGAGAGAGAAAGAGAAAGAGAGCGGGTGAGAGAGAGAGAGAGGGAGGAGTAAGAGAGAGTAAGAGAGAGTAAGGGAGTGTATTGATCCAACTGATGTGAAAAAATAAAGCAGAAAAAATGTAAGAATGAACAGGTAATACATACTTAAGGCAGCTGCAACAAAGAATGTTAGAATAGAAGACAAACGCAGTGAACCGATTAGTTTGCAGGAACCAAATAGATTAGTGAGATAAGAAACTATTAGAGGCGCCATTGTATCAGATGTTGAATAAAAATGAATATTAAAAAAGAACGTACTTAATAGGCGCAGGTGTGGCTGTGTGGTTAAGAAGCTGGTTTCTCAACCATGAGGTCTTGGGTTCAGTCCTACTGCACAGCACCTTGGCCAAATGCCTTTGACTACAGCCCCAGATTGATCAAACACTTGTGAGTGGACTGGCAGACGGAAACTGAAAGAATCCCGCCGTACATATATACACATATATATATATATATATA
>NC_068983.1:42927304-42932107 GCF_001194135.2 Octopus bimaculoides | reverse complement strand
CACACAGACATATACACGCTGAGTATATACACATATATACATATATACTCTTTACTCTTTTACCTGTTTTAGTCATTTGACTGTGGCCATGCTGGAGCACCGCATTTAGTCGAGCAAATCGACCCCAGGACTTATTTTTTGTAAGCCTAGTACTTATTCTATCGGTCTCTTTTGCCGAACCGCTAAGTTACGGGGACGTAAACACACCAGCATCGGTTGTCAAGCGATATTGGGGGGACAAACACAGACACACAGACATATACACGCTGAGTATATACACATATATACATATATACAACGGGCTTCTTTCAGTTTCCGTCTACCAAATCCACTCACAAGGCTTTGGTCGGCCCGAGGCTATAGTAGAAGACACTTGCCCAAGGTGCCACGCAGTGGGACTGAACCCGGAACCATGTGGTTCGTTAGCAAGCTACTTACCACACAGCCACTCCTGCGCCTATATATATATTGTTGTGGATTTATGGAAAGAAATCCAATAAGACTCAACAGTTTTGTTAAAAATGGAGAAGAGAAGATATTATAATATGTGAGGATTTTTTCATCTCTTCTCCATTTTTAACAATATTGTTGAGTCTTGTGGGATTTCTTTCTATAAATTCACAACACATCATATACAAATATTATTTTCATATCCGCAAATTTACGCCTGTAAACTACCAGCAAAATATGAAGAATCAATTTTAGAAATCTGTTTTGGAAAACTCCAAATTAACGGACGAATCTAATTCTTTTTACACTCACACACACACACACACACATACAAACACACACACACACACACACAAACACACACACACACAAACACACACACACACACACACACACACAATTATGAACAAGGGTGTCTAAGAGATACCACCATGCTTGAAATAGCAATTAAAACCTGACTCTAAAACCACGTCAAGTATTCAATACAATACAAAGTGAAAAGACAAACAGACAAATAAAACCAGAAAAACTGGATAAATTCTGTCCCTGGGTTTCTGGCTGTGTATAAAACCATACTTTACCTTTGTCCATGAAATATACCATTAATTGTACATAATTACATAAATATACGCATAAACATACGTATACTCACGTATACGCACATGTATATACATATATATGCACGTGTAGTTGGAATATATGTTCAGTATCAAGTATTGAAATGGATGCGTGTATATTATCAGAAGAATTCTTACCGAGAAGAAGAATAAATTTAAGAACTATATGTTTACTACATAAAAATATTTTTTATTCATTGGTTGTCGATGAAACATAATCAAAATGTAGAATCTAGTTGAATGAAGTAATCTATGCAAGAAAGTTCAGAAAAGTAGAAATAAGAGCTAAGTGGTGATTTTCAGTCATGTGGCATAGAGAAATAGACAGGCATAGCAACGACGTGAATGGCTTAGAGTCTAGTCGACTAAGAAGCAGAGAGCAAGGCAAGCAAGCTGTTTTTATTAATGGAACGCTAGACATTCTAGAAACTTCCTAGAGAAACGCGAAGCTTCTTGAATAATTAAGAATTACTTCTCATGATATAGAATTTTCGAGAAACTTATTAAAGGGAGATTACTCTATAACACTTCTTGCAAGATAGATCATTCAACGATTTTAGCTACAGACCACAGATTACTATACACATATATACAGCGACTAGTTCAGTTGTCCATTCAGACACTATGTGCTATATTATCAAAATGACATCTCAGTGAATATAATGACGAAGTGAATATATATAAAAATTTCTATATAACTAAGGATAAGATGGTTATTTAGCGATCAAATCAAGTGGCAGCATGAGAAGAATATTACCTGTCATACGACGAGTAAATTTGGGAGCTAAGTTTTGCTACCATTGCCATTATCAAGAATTGTGACTATCACACAATAATTATAATTGAACTTCTTCAAATTTCTTGGTGCTCATACAAAATGATGAAAGGAATAGTAATTTTCAAAAGAAAATTATTTATCACGGTGGTGCACCAGCATGACCGCAGCCACTTGGCTGAAACACATAAATAAAAATCACCTTAAAGTAAAATGAAATAAAACAAATTTGTCAATTGTATAACTCCTACCATACCTACTCTCTCATTTACTCTCTCTCTCTCTCTCCTCATCCTTCATCTACTCTGTGTTTATGATTCTTTTACTCGCTCTGTATGTGTGCATATGAGTGTGAATGTATGCGTTTGTGTGTGTGTGCGTGCGTATGCATGTGAGTATATATATCTGTGTGTGTGTGTGTGTGTGTGTGTGTGTGTGTGTGTGTGTGGAGAGAGAGAGAGTTCCTTTATTCATTGCCTGCCACCTGTCATATATGCACTTATACTGCACCTCTTACGTCAACTCTCTTAGTATATGTTCCTTTTACTCTCTCCCCTCTCTCTGAACGATGTAAAGCGTGATTAGAAAATCAGTCATACCAACCAAAAAAACCAACCAACCAAACAGCCAACCAATCAGCATTTGTATCGGGTATTATTATTATTTTTATTATTATTGAGTGAGAGAGCATCTTTTTTCTCTGTCTGTCTTATTTTCAACATCCCTATGAAATTGACCATTCATTATTTTCTTTACCCACCTATTTTCAGTTTCATTCATTTTCAATTTCTTGTAGAGTGCTTTATCTTTGCAATCTTTCATCCTACACACGCCTGACTTTCCTACTGCTAATAATAGCGGTTCTGTGGCATTTTTTACATACCATGCTATGTTGATTTATTCTGCTCTAATGCTGTGTTCGCATCCAATAAAGCCCTCTTCCCCCTCTTTTTCTTGGTACATAAAGTCTGTCTGTGTCACTTTTTGGGTGGAGTGACCCATGTCTAGTTAGCAACTTCCTTGATGTTGTTAGATTGGCTCATCCCATTGCTATGGTGTAGAAAGAGACGTGTATTCCACTTGGCCATGCTACCTTGTAAGAATTTAGAGAGGACAAGAGAGATCTTATACATCTCAAGAGCCTTGAGTAGCCAATTATGTGGGACACTATCAAACGCTTTCCTATAGACTACCCATGCCATACTTAAGCTCTTCTTGTTGCTCCAGCAATTCTCTACGATCATTCTATTTATGAGTAATTGATCTTTGCATCCATAAGAATTTCTTTCACAACCTTTTTGAGCTTGTGGAAGGATAGAGTTCAGTTATTATTATTCAGGCGGGGAGCTGGGCAGAGTTCTTAGCGGATTTACGTCTGCCTTCATGTCCTGAATTTAAATTCCACCGAAGTCGACTTTGCTTTTCATCCTTTCGGAGTCGATAAAATAAGTACCAGTGAAACACTGGAGTCAATGTAATCGACTAGTCCCCTCCCCCAAAATTTCAGGCCTTGTGCCTACAGTAGAAAGGATTATTTATATTATAAAAGAAATCATGATATATATATATATATATATACACACATGATATATCATATATTATAAAAGAAATCATGATATATACATACACACACAGACATACAAACACACACACACACACACACACACACACACACACACACATGTGCGTGTATATGTTTCAAATTTTTTTCAAAACGAAAATTAAGATTTTTCAAATCAAACTATGTCTGCTATAGTATTGTTAAACGTTCTTCCTGGTCATTATTTCTGCAATGAAGAATCAAATACTTAAATCACTGTCTGTTTAATATTTAATACAAAGAAATCTTAGACAACAATGACAAAAAACAATAGCAAACGACGGCTTTTAAAACTCCAAATCGAAAAACACGAATCGCCACCAGGAAAAATATTCGACGTCTCATTAATATCAGTGAAATCCTACACGTACGATTTTTAGTCATTTATTTTGTCTGATAATTTTAATTAAAATTATTCTATGAATTAAGCAATTGAATAACTACTCTTGCTGCTGGGAACTTTTTTTTTTATTTAAATAAATTTCGATGTGAAAAGAATTTTTAAGAGAAATTAACGCTGTCATTAAAAGTTGACAATAGGTTCACATAAGTAATTCGGCGTGCGCAGTTTTTCCAGAACTGAATATAATGAGTTTTGCGCGGACATCTTGAGAACAGACTGTTTAGACGGATTTAGTAAAATGATATATTGGTTTTTAATTTTGGCACAAGACCAGCAATTTGGGAGTTGGGTTGGCGGTAAGTCGTCTGCATCGATCCCAGCGTTTAACTGGTATTCATTTTATGGATCCCCGAAAGCATGCAAAACAAAGTTGACCTAGGCGGAATTTGAACTGAGAACGTAAAGGCGGTCGAAATGTCGCTAACCATTCAGTCCGGTGTGCTAATGGTTCTGCCAGCTCGCCACCTTATATAATATTTTCTAATCTAGGCACAAGGCCCGAATTTTTTTTTCTTCTTTTTTGATGGGGAGGCAGTCGTTTAGATCATAGATCGGCCCAAGTAAGCAACTGGTACTTAATTAATCGACCTCGAAAGGATGAAAGGCAAAGTCGATCTCGTAGGAATTTGAACTCAGAACGTAAAGCCGGACAACCATTTCGTCCGGTGTACTAGCGATTCTGTCAACTCGCCGCCTTGCTTAGTTATTAGACGATGTTTATTGCTTACTTTTACGTTTTTACTTGCTTCAATCATTAGACTACGACCATGCTGGGGCATCATTTTAAGAGGTTTGGGGAAAACAAAGTACTTATTTTAAGTTTGACACTTATTCTATCGATCTCTTTTGCCGAACAGCCAAGATATGAGGACGTAAACAAACTAATACCATACTAATACCACAAAAACGCAAATACATCTATCTATCTATCTATCTATCTATCTATCTATCTATCTAT
>NC_068983.1:42926041-42926588 GCF_001194135.2 Octopus bimaculoides | reverse complement strand
TATATGTATGTATGTATCATCATAAATATACAGGGATTAGCATATATATACTATACACACAAAATTAAGAGGAATGACCAGCAAAGTGGACTCTTATATGCTAGAAATAGATGCCGAATCACCTAACCACGAAGAATATGTTCTCAAGAAAAAAATTTCAGCCAGACACCAGACTGTAAAGGAGCAAGATAAATGAAAATATACGAAGACTAACCTACGTACTAATGGTTTCACCTGTTATATTTACACAAGAACGTAAACAGCATCAAATACGAAATACGAAAACATAGAATACGAACTTTTTTGCACACACACACACACACACACATATATATATATATATTTTAAAATGTAACCATATGTAAAGCGTCGGCGATTTTTTCTTCCGTCTTCATTTTCTATTGGACTTTCGTCTGTTTCTGAAGAAGAGCTTTGTTTCGAAATGTTAAACTACGTTTCTTTCCTTCCCTGGGCGTCTGCTAATACTTTACATGTACTAAGTCCGCGCATTGTGTTTTTGTGTTTGTTCTTCGTTTTTTTTTGGGGG
>NC_068983.1:42923081-42925973 GCF_001194135.2 Octopus bimaculoides | reverse complement strand
GTTACTATATATATATATATATATATATATATATATATACGACAAGCTTTCTTTAGTTTCCGTCTACTAAATTCACTCACAAGCAAGGCTTTGGTCTGCCTGCAGCTATAGTAGAAGACACTTGGCCAATGTGACACGCAGCGGGACTGAACTTGTGGTTAGGAAGCAAAATTCTTACCACACATCCATATATGACGGGCTTCCATAGAGTTTCTTTATACCAAATTCACTTTCGAGGCATTAGTCGGCCTGGGCTGATAGTCGCGGGCAGTTGTTTAAGGCGTGCCGCGCAGTGGGACCGAACTCAAAATCACGCGGTTACAAAGCGAGCGCCTTAACCACGCAGCAATATTGTTTTATTTTCAATTTTTCATTTCTTCACAGTTGTGATATGACATGAAAATTTTGTGATATGACATGTATAATCGAACATAAACTATTGATTATGGTAATAATTTTGAGATATATCTTTACTCGACTTAAAATATATCTTCTTGGAATATTCCTAACAAAGCAAAGAAGACGGTTCGACGTGGTCAGTCGACTTCCTAGAAACCGTGGTCAGCTCTTCGTCGATATTGACCATGCACATTTAGCTGAATATTCCACAGGCGTAGGAGCGGTTGTGTGGTAAGTAGCTTGCTTACGAACCACATGGTTCTGGGTTCAGTCCCACTGCGTGGCACCTTGGGCAAGTGTCTTCTACTATAGCCTCGGGCCGACCAAAGCCTTGTGAGTGGATTTGGTAGACGGAAACTGAAAGAAGCCCGTCGTATATATGTATATGTGTGTGTGTTTGTGTGTGTGTGTGTGTTTGTGTGGCTGTGTTTGTCCCCCAACATCGCTTGACAACCGATGGTGGTGTGTTAACGTCCCCGTAACTTAGTGGTTCGGCAAAAGAGACCGATAGAATAAGTACTAGGCTTCCAAAGAATAGGTGCTGGGGTCGAAGGGCTCGACTAAAGGCGGTGCTCCAGCATGGCCACAGTCAAATGACTGAAACAAGTAAAAGATTTAAAGAGTAAAGACATTTCGTTTTTTTTTTTCTTTTTACATTATTTAAACAAGAGGGAAGGCAGTGCTTACGATCCTCCGGAACTGGTTGGGAAGAGGGAGATATCCTGAAACTAGAGACTAGGCCTAGATTACTTGTAACAGAGTGGACCCTGCAAAAAGTACCAACAGGTCCAGATGATGGTGTTAAACTAGTCGAATGATTAAGCCCAGCACCCCCTTCTTTTGTGTTCTCTACTAATCTATTTGGCAGTCTTCGGATGTGGATAACATGCTTTAACCTCGCAGACATGAAAGTATTCTTACTGGTGGTGGTAAAGAAGATGTTTTGGTTACCAAAAACATAGTTGCTGGAGATAGTGTATATGGCGATACAAAACTAAGAGACAAAACGTTGAATACAGATCCTGGGACCCTTTGCGATCCAAGCAAAAAATAGTTAATCTTGGTGAAATCAATAACATTCACATGAAACCAGTTAGCACAGTTTTATATTTAGAAGCTGCTCCAGGAACCACTGTCAGCCATATTTCAGCGCTTGTTGGTTGCATGGCCCTGTCACTGTGGTTGCAATTTATCAGATGTTTGCTACAAAACATTACAATATCGCACCAATTATGGAATATAGACAGACAGACAGATAGATGGATAGATGGATAGATAGGTAGTTAGTTAGGTAGGTAGGTAGGTAGGTAGGTAGACTGACGGTCGGTCAGGCAGACAGGCAGACTGGCAGATAGATAGACAGAGACAGGCATAGACAGACAGAGACAGACAGAGACAGATAGATAGATAGATAGATAGATAGATAGAGAGAGAGAGAGTGATAGACAGACAAGTAGGTTAACAGACAGGCAGACAGATAGTTAAACAGACAGACAGACAGACAGATAGAATGACAGACAGACAGACAGACAGATAGATAGATAGATAGATAGATAGATAGATAGATAGATAAATAGATAGAGATAGATAGATAGATAGATAGATAGATAGATAGATAGATAGATAGATAGATAAATAAACAAAACGACAGACAGAGACAGTGAAGAAGAGTAGAAAAGCGACAGGCAATTAGAGACAGAAAATTTAATAAACTGTTGTTCGTGTAAGTATAAAAAAACTTAACAAGAACAGATTAAAACATCTTTTAGTTTCGCCCAGTAACGACGTAGTTTATTGTTTCCAGTTCATCTTTCATATACACGTCTATGTTCTTTCAGTACAGTTGGTATTCATGTATCGTATGGACAATTTCGTAAGAAGACATACATAATGGAGAAAGCTGTGCAGTTTTCTATAGAAGAAACAACAACAACAACAACAACGACAGTAGCAACATCCCATTACTTATTATCGTCAGTCAATGTTCTTTATCAATGCTATTAGTTATAGGTCATCGATTTGCGGTGACTGAATGAGAAATTTTGCTGAGATGTCCCAATTGAAAGATATATGTGGGCGCGCACGTAAGAGGTGGGAGTAGTCGAGTGTTCATGGTTATACACACGTGTCTGTATGTGAGTGCGTATGAGCGTGTGGCCGTGTGTGGGCGTGTAAATCTACTACAAATATACGTTATGTAAATATGTATATAATGTGTTTCTTACGTATATATATGTATTATGCCCGGATGTTCGATATATAGACGCAGATCTAGTTTTGTGATTAAAGAAGCCCGCTTTGAAAATATTTGCGTTTGTGTTCAATTTCAATGGACGGCACTCTACGCAAGTATCTTCTATAGTCCGGGACCGACAAATGTCTTGTCAATGAATTGGGTAGACATACACACATAAATACATATGTATATTATATTTATGTGTGTGCGTGTATGCCCCCTCCTCCCTGTGTGTGTGTGTATATATATATATATAT
>NC_068983.1:42919161-42922503 GCF_001194135.2 Octopus bimaculoides | reverse complement strand
ATATACAAACATACACACACGAGTAAGCAAATATATGCAAAACAAGATGGAGAAAAATAGAACTCGAATACCATGGGTAGAGTAATATGCTTGATCACAATTGTCCGACGAACAAAAACGTGAAACTCTGAGTAACTGTTTTTTGATGTTTTTGAAGCTTTAATAAATAGGTATATATTTTACACGCGCGCGCGCACATATGTATATGATGGGCTTCTTTTAGTTTCCGTCTACCAAATCCACTCGTGCATGGTCTAGGGTGTTGCACGAATGATCACTTGGTCATGGGTTCGATTCTCGAACCGAGTGGAGCATTGTGTCCTTCAGCAAAACGCTTCATTTTACGTTACCCCAGTCCACTCAGATGGCAAAAATGAGTAACCGTGCAACAGACTAGCCTTCCGAACAGGGGTAATGCTGCTCTGCTCACCTAGCCATTCGAAAGCTAAAACAATGCAGAAGGCATTGTGACCAGAGATGTATAACATACGATAGTCTGGTTGATACCGTGATACCGTGATATATACTTGTATACAGTCTGAGACTAAACCCGAAAACACGTGGTAGCAAAGCGAGCTTATGCTTGTATACATTTCACGAGATTCTTGTTAGCCTTTTGGAACCCACAAGATGGCGGCACAGCCAGAAGTCGATAGCCAGTAGCCAAGGGAGATAATCCCCGTTGTTATCTTTGAGTAGTGAGGCATTTCTTCACCCATTTTCTTAAGATGCCTTGGGCCAACAAGTTTTAGGATCTGACGATTCGCTATAATGCTAAACCCTTTATGGACGGGAAACCTAAGGTAATCCACTAAACTGGTCTTCCCCATTTTTAACATATATATATATGTGTGTGTGTGTGTGTGTGTGTGTGTGTGTGTGTGTGTGTGTGTGTGTTCCCCTGTCAGCATGTGTGTATACATTTTGCGCTCCTCCTGCAGCATTATGAGTATTTTAACTCTTATTTCTAGCAACGTAGGTGCTTCGACATCCTTAGTCACACTTAGTGACGATAGAATTTTTCCTTTATGTATCACATTGCGTCTGGCTGTTTATATCAATTTCAGTCATGTGACTACGGCCATGCTGATATAGATAAATAATAAGGGTGGCTTGTTAGCAATTTTTCAACCAAAAGGCAAAAAACATATGTCACCAAAGCGACTAAGGGCGGTAGCCAGCGCCAGTATTGCTAGAAATAAGAGTCAAAACAGCTCATAGCCACGATAAGCACCATCTTAATGACTGAAAAGTGAGGTGTCTATACACACACACGCACACACACACACACACACACACACACACACATATATATATATATCTCCCAAAAACGGAACAAGAACCTAACGGACGACAATGAAAACATACGAACAGATGGACGATACAAAGACGGGGAGGGAAACCAAGACAGAACTTTATGTGTATAGTTGAAATTTATAGGAAAACAAAAGACGAAGACAAGTATATCAACAACAAGCAAGTGTATTAGTTTGACGCTCGGGGAAAATGAAAATATCCTTTAGGTTTCGAGCGTAAGCTCTTCAACAGAAAGGGATAAGAGGAAACAAACAGAGAGAATGAAAACACTTATAGATTTCAGCAGTTGTGTGTGTGTTTGTTTGTGTGTGTTTGCATATACGTATGTATATACTCATTTGGAAACAAAGAGGGGGATTAAAAGAGAGGGAAAAAGAAGAGGATGGATGGGGAGCGAAGTACGACAGGACAGTTAACGAATAAAGCTAAATAGTTCTTTCTTATACTATCTGTTAACGTGCTCAGAATTTTTTATCTTAAAAAAGAATCTATTGCTGCCAGTTAACCACCGTTTGAATACCTCTTCAGAAAACAGTGTTGCATTTATCTTTTTTCTTTTTCTTTTTTTATCTTTTACTTGTTTCAGGCATAAGACTGCAGCCATGCTGGGGCACCGCCTTGAAGAATTTGAGGCAAACAAATCAACTCCAGTTCTTTTTTTTTTTTTTTGTAAAGCCTAATACTTATTCTATCGGGCTCCACTGCTAAACTGCTACGTTACTAGGACATAAACACACCGACACCGGTTGTAAAACGGTGGATGTGGTGCGAACACACACACACACACACACACACACACACACACACACACACACACACACACACACACACACATGACGGGTTTCTTTCAGTTCCAGTTTACCGAATCCACTCACAAAGCTTTACTCGGCCTGAGACTATCGTAGAAGGCACTTGCCCGTGGTGCCAAGCAGGGGGACTGTACCCGGGATCATGTGGATCGGAAGCTAACTTCTTACCACACAGCTACGCCTCCACCTATACCTTTATACAAGACAGTGTTGCGTTGTTAGTGTTCGTATGTAAGTTGGAATATGTTAGTGTAATCATTGTCTGTATGTCCCTGAATATGTTTGATTAGTTAGTGTTCGTACGTTCCAGAATAATGACACAAATTAGCTGGAATTTCATTTACACTCCGTTATATAAATTCACAATCGCGAACAATAACAGTATCAACAGCAGTCAAAACGACAATGACAACTACAACAACATCAAGTATCTCTAATACCACCACCATGGCAACAACTGCTACTGGTAGCTGTTGAATAATCGTGGGAAGTGATAATATCAATACAGCTGGGAAACACCAACATATATGATTCCAAACTTGTGATTAAAATATTTAAGATGGTTAATAAGATACTGAAGGAGCTGGAGATAACACGTAACTGGCTCACTGAGGAGGAAAAGTAACTCTACGTCATAATCACCAAATCTAAAGACATCAGCAACCCCTTAAAACAGCGAACCCATCCTTCTACAATTTACAAAACTACGATACATATAAAAGGAAATAGATAAACGTATGGGGAAAAAACAAGCTGCTTTCAGAATAAGAAGAAAGCTGCAAAGGTTCACATGGATGAACCATCTGAAAAGATGGATAGAGGAAATGGGTATAAAACCCAATTAAGTGCAGCTCCAGAAAATAGTGTTATTAGAACAACTCGGATACTTAGGAAAGTTCTTGGCATCTAAGGTTACTTATTGTAGTTCAATGTTTGAAAATTTTTTCCCAACAGTCTAATCTGCTGTATGTAAATGAAATAATAATCCTTTCTACCATCATCAAGAACTGAAGACTGTTTTAGCTGAGGAATAGACAAAAATTCCTTTGGAAACAATTCAAACTTTGTCCGGGTGCATACCTCGTAGAATCCAAGCTGTAATTACTGCCAAAGGTGGTCCTACCCCATGTTAAAATAAATTTGTTTGGAATTTTAAGGGGTTTCCATTATTTTATCCCAACCTTGTATATATATATATATATATTTATATATATAT
>NC_068983.1:42914638-42917766 GCF_001194135.2 Octopus bimaculoides | reverse complement strand
ATATATATATATATATATACATACAAGAGTTTCAGATTGGGAAAGGGAGCCAAAAGACCGAAATGGAATGAGGAAAAGAGTGCTCAGTGATTTGAAAGAGAGAGAATGAAGCATGAGAAGATCAATAGAATGCTTAGAAAAAAATGAACCTGTGGAAAATGAGGGAGTGTTGCTTTTTATGTGTGTGATTCGTGGGAGGAAATGCTTGAGTCACGTAGGACTGGTCAGCCATCAGAGAACTCACAGGAATCAACCCGTTGTAGATTGTGATACGGCTATTGTTCACAACAGAACACGTACAACCTGTGTCAAAAGGTGTGCCTTTCAGTTGGGGGATTAAAAAAAGGCATGTCAAAAGACTTCATACCTGTTCCCTTTGCCAGCCAGCCAGTACAGCTCTGCATTATGCAGCAGAATAAGCAAATCATTTCAATGATTCTTTCTAGCAACGGCTTTGTTCCTATACGAGAAAGCAGCTATTATGTATGCATGTATATATGTATGTATGTATGTATGTATGTATGTAGGTAGGTAGGTAGGTAGGTAGGTAGGTAGGTAGGTAGGTAGGTAGGTATGTGTGTATGTATGTATGTATGAATGTATGTATGAATGTATGTATGCATGTATGTATAAATGCCTGTCTGTATGTATTTATAAATGTCTGTCTGTCTGTATGTATGTATGTATGAATGTATGTATGTTTATATAAATGTATGTATGTATGAATGTACGTATGTATGTATGAATTGTAAGTATGAATGTATATATGAATGTATGTATGCATATATGTATGAATTGTATGTATGCATTCCTGTATGCATACATACATACATACATACATACATACGTACGTACATACATACATAATACATACATACATACATACATACATACTTACATGGATGCATGCATTCAACTTGCTAAAGTTCCAGTGAGAATAATCAAGGCCATAGCTGACCTTATTTCATCGTGGGCCACCATCTCGAAATTAAACACAAGTAGTGACTGTATTAACACCGATAGAATACAGTATCGCAAAGGCATATTCCAAGGAGACACCCTCTCTGTGATGTTGTTTATACTTTCCGTAAATCCTTTGTCATTCATGTTAAGGAAGTCTGAAGGATATCTCACTGGTTGACAAGGAAACAGAAACACCAAAATTACACACTGTTTCTTTGTGGATGGCTTAGAACCTTATGCAAAGAATATGCATGAGATGGAAAAGAGCCTTGACCTAGTAACAACATCCTCAAAGGATGCAGGATTGGAGTTTGGTCAGAATAAATGTTATATGGTTGATAAAAGGGGAAACCTATAAACCAGACTAGTAACATCTCCATTAATGATTTGACTGTTTCCCCTGTACCTGACGAGGAATGTTACAGGTATCTAGAGGTGGATGAAAATATATCTTACAGTGGCACCTGTAACAAAACACCTGCCACTAAAGAACATTACAACCGAATAAAGAAAATTTGGACCTCAGAACTCTCTGCATTCAATAAAATGTGTGCGTGTGTGTGTGTTTGACTGTGTTTGTCTATCCACCATTGCTTGATGTTTACGTCCCCGTAGCTTAACGGTTCGGTAAAAGAACCGACAGAATAAGTAGTAGGCTTACAAAGAATAAGTCCTTGGGTCGATTTGTTCGACTAAATCGGTGCTCCAGCATGGACGCAGTCAAATGACTGAAACCAGTAAAAGAAAGAATAAAAGAAAGTACAGTACCGTTTCTACTTCGCGGATTTTCACTTATCGCGGGGTGCTTTCGAACCTAACACCCACGATAGTCGAGGGATTACTGTACTTTTTCCACCATGAATAATATCAGGGAATATGGTATACATACAATAATTACAATTTAACTTTCTATCAAATTTCTTGGCATTTTAACAAAATGCTAAAATGAAAGCTAATTTTCGAAAGAAGAATATTTATTGCCTTAAAATTAAATTGAATAAAACAAATTTCTCATTTCTATATTTGCAATAAATATTTGTAATCTCTATGGAACCTATATAAACAGGGTTAATTAAGCTGTTTGTCAAGAGATTGAAAATATGATGAACAGCATTAATCGATTTTTGAATGTCATTGGATTCTCATCAGAGGCGTTTACATTAATTTGGACAATCCCAGAGAAACCAGCAGCCAATCTTTTTATATATTCAACAATTACAGTAGTTACAGAAGACTGGAACTACTAATTTATATACCGTAAATGCTAACACTTTATTTTTAAATATCAGAGCCCTTTCAATGAGGATCTCAGTCCACACAGTATCATCAAGCTATGATATAATCGTTGACACCGTCGTCGTCGGCGGCGGCGGCGGCGTTTTATCGTGTCAGATAATTTAATTGGTTTCTTCTTGACCACTTCTTCCCCTATGTCCATGTTTATGCTTCTGATGACTAATAAGGCCAATTCTTGCATGGAAGCGTCTGTTGCTAAGTTCACATGGGATCAGTGGTAGGGGCTTTGGTTGTTGCAGCCTCCATTTTCTTGCTTGATATAATATACATAACCGATATATCGATAGTACCCATATGAACAGAGCTAATTAAGCTATTGAAAAAATTATTAACAAACTTAATCAGTTTTCGAATCTTATTAGATTCTCTTCAGAGGTATCTATATCAATTATTATTTTCTAACTTTTATCAACATAAACGCAATATACTCTATTCCTGCCAAATTTCATTTAAAACATTTAAATTTTTCAGTAAGTTATAAGATTCTAATCCTACATCGCTTACGTTAATTCTCTCTGTTATATATATATAGGTGTGTATGTATATATTTGTATCTGTGTCCCCCCCCCACCGCCATCGCTTGAAAACGATGGTGATGTGT
Source organism: Octopus bimaculoides (assembly GCF_001194135.2). Classification (NCBI taxonomy): domain Eukaryota; kingdom Metazoa; phylum Mollusca; class Cephalopoda; order Octopoda; family Octopodidae; genus Octopus; species Octopus bimaculoides. The sequence continues at coordinate 42,914,906 of NC_068983.1, read as the reverse complement.
TTACGTCCCATAGTTTACCGGTTTGGCAAAATAGACCGATAGAATAAGTACTATGTAGTGGTGGAAGGAAGGCGGCCACGTTGTTATGTATGCGGCAGCGAGGCACACCTCAAGGACAGTTGCCCAACCGCCGCCAACCAAAAAAAGCAACAAGGGCAACCACCAAAACCCGGAAAAAAAACCCTACTACCAACACCACCATCAACAATCAAAACAAGAGAAACACAAGCAACACTGGCAACTGAGAAGACAACAACATCTGCAAAAA
>NC_068983.1:42909299-42911132 GCF_001194135.2 Octopus bimaculoides | reverse complement strand
TTAGCATCGTCGTGTTATCAAGTACCTGCATAAAAAGGGTTTAGCCCCCAACGACATTCATGTTGACATGTTTGCGACGTTAGGGGACGACGCTCCAGCTTTATCAACAGTGCAAAAAGGAGCAGCTGAAATTTAGGAGGGGAAGGGGGGAGTGTTGCAAATGACCCAAGGTATGGACATTTTACAACTACCACCACAGAAGAAAACATTGATTGCGTTCACCACAAGGCGATAGATGACTGGTGATTAACTATAAATCAAATAGCCTTTTCCATTAGCATGTACTGTGGGAGAGTTGAGAATAATCTGCACAATGAATTTGGCGTATCGATGGTTTCTGTTCAGTGGATGCCACGTCTTCTGACACCTGATCAAAAGCGCTCCAAGCTAATCACATCACGGGAAAATCTGACATTATTTGAGACAGATCTCACTGGTTTCTTTGAACAGTTCCTAACCCAGGATCAGTGATGGGTCGACCACACCAGAGACAAGTAAATAATCCATGCAGTGAAAACACCCATCCTCACTTGCTCCAAGAAGGCCAAGGTCGTTTAATCTGCAGGGAAGGTGTGACCTGTTTGGGGGGATACGAAAGGCATTGTGCTTAATCACTGTCTTAAAAAGAGCCCTACCATCATTGGAAAATACTATGGTCACTTGAGACAGATATGAAAGGTTATCAAGACCAAACGTCCACGAAAACTGACGAAAAGTGTCTTGCTTCATTAGGACAATGCTCCAACATACAAGTCCTTGGTCTCAATGGCTGTTGTGCGTGACAGTGGTTTTGAACCTGTTGATCACCTTCCGTATTCTGATTTGGCCCCATCTGACTATCATCTATTCTCCAATATAAAGAAACATTTGACTGGGAACCAGTATGGCAGTGATGATGACTGTTGTTGATGACTTTTATAACCAACGGAATACAAGCTTCTTCACCAGCAACTTCGAAGAAGCATGTAGACTGCAAGGGGAACTATGTTGAAAAATAAACCTCATTTGGTTCCATTCCACGAGAATATCTTGGTCAGCCTATGAGCTTTTCAGCCGCTCCTCGTATATGTTTTAAGGCTGCGCTCCAGCCTGGCAGCAGCCCACCGACTCCAACCATTAACAGATGTAAAAGAATAGTAGAAAGTGCGTTTGTTGATCCTAGAATGGTATTTTAGTGACTTTAGATTGGTGTTTTAGTGTTGAGAGAATCGTTCTTAGATGCAGTCCAAGAAGTCAGTGTGCGTGGCAGCAGCACCGCTCCAGATTTGCCTTTGTCACCCAAGTCTTTGACCTTCTTGTTGCATGTAGTTGTACCAGCAATCAGTCTGTTGCCAAGATCTGTCGGTAGTCAGCCACTATGATCAATATATTCTTATGTTTATTATAAACAGCAGCTCATCCTTGATTATAAGATATTTGCATGTTTAGCTAAGCAAGCATGGGATTTTGGTGAGTTCTTATATCCCTTATGTGCTTCAGATAGTATGTGTGCAATTAAGAGCAAAACTGTACCGAGAGATGTGCTGAACTCTATTAATGTTGCTGTTAGGAAACAGATGTCATATACTTATATGTACGTTCAGTTTCAAGGAGAAACTGAAGAACTTGAAGATGAGCAAAAAATCGAAAATCACAATTTCTGAGTTTCTTTATTTTATATATTCTTTATTTTCCTTTTCTTTTTATTTTACTTTTTTCATTGATAGTGTGTGTGTAAAATTTCAATGAAATCGATCGGGTAGTTGTCGAGTTTTAATGATGCACACATACATACATACATACATACAAACAAACAGACAGACACACGCACGCACATTCTCAGTTACATATATA
>NC_068983.1:42908212-42909100 GCF_001194135.2 Octopus bimaculoides | reverse complement strand
ATATATATACAATGAGTTTCCTTCAGTTTCCGTTTACCAAATCCACTCGCAAGGTTTTGGGCAGTCCGAGGCTATAGTGGAAGACACTTGCATAAGGTGCCATGCATTGGAACTGAACCCGGAACCATGGGGCTGGAAAGCTAACTTAGAGCCACACCTGATTTTATTTTCATTTTATCATTTATGCTTTATTTTTTTTTTCAGCTTTACGCTTGTGCCGCAGATATTTAGGAAAACAGACTCCAGGATGTTAAGAAATGAATAAATGCAATGTTGAAACAAGTTTCAAAATCAATGAAATCTATAAATTCAGATACTTTCATGTGGCGCCCTGACAGTATCCAGGATTGAACTAGCAACATGCATGTGTCGTAACGTACATGTTGTAACTACATGCAGTAGGTGGTAGGTGACAGATTGACAAATATCGATTTTCGATTTGCTCAGCTATTCTATTGCTACTACATATTACAGAAGAGAAAAAACAAGCTTGTTTGCCACCTGCTAACTGTGACTTGTAACTTGAAATCGACTCCAGAAATTTCCATTACATATTTTCTCTCTCTCTCTCTCTCTCTCTCTTTCTCCTGCTTTTCCCTCCCCTCGCCTCTCTTTTTCTCTCTCTGTTTCACTCTCTTTCTCCCTCCCTCGCTTATCTCTCTCCTTCTTTCACCCTCTTTAGCCCTCACTCGGCCCTTTTTCTCACACACATATATTTACACATACAAACATGGATACATGCTTCTATCTATCTATCTATCTATCTATCTATCCATATGTCTGTCTGTCTGCCTGCTTGCCTGTATCTCTGTCTGTCTGTATGTCTCTCTCTCTCTCTCTCCCGTCGTATATACATACATAATATATATATATATATATATATATATA
>NC_068983.1:42903009-42907606 GCF_001194135.2 Octopus bimaculoides | reverse complement strand
ATATATATATATATACACATACATACTTGGCTGGCCGAAACTTTGAAGTTACTGTCAGTATTATTCTTGCAGACAGTTCCCAGTCAACTAAATTCACTCACAAGACATTGATCATTCCGGGACTGTAGTAGAAGACACTTGCCCAAGGTGCCAAGCGAGTTTCTAAATCATACGACCATGCATACATACATACATACATACATACATACATACATACATACATGCATGCATACATGCATACATACATACATACATACAAACACACACACGCTACATCAGTGGTTCCCAACCTGGGGTTCGCTGACCTCTGTTGGTCCACAAAAGTAGTACTGGGGTTCCGTGGACTAAATTCAAAATTTAGAGAAAATTCTTTTAAAGAAAAGGGTCGGGACCACTGTTGGAAACCACTGTGAAAAAGATGCGAACCACTGTGTTATATACTTTAATTTACGTATATACAGGCGTGGGCAAAACTCGCTTAATGAGTGGAATGCTATTTCCATTTCCTTATTTCTTTTTTTAAGCCTAAGCGATTCACAAGTCGACAAAGGGATCTGCGAGAGATTCCTAGTTCATTGAAAACCCTTTGGGGGTTTCTGGGGACTTTGGGTGAATGCTTCAACCACAGGCATTTAATTTTATTCAGTGGTAACGCTGGCCGGTCGACCACTTTTCTTTGCATTGCAGATGGACCCAGTCTGTAAACTGTTAATCTTGACGGAGATGGTCTTTGAAATTCTTCAGTCCATTTCCGTCTAACCATTTCTGCATTCTCTGTTTTCTAATACTGTTTGATGAGTCACTTTTGACTATCGTCGGTAAAATTTCCAGCCATGTAACCAATATCTGAAATCACGAATAATTACTTTATTACAAAAAGAATTAGTTAAAAAGATCTTAGAATCATAATGACTGTGTGTCACTTTGAAAACTATATGTTCGAACGGTGAATTCAGCAGCGCCATGAGGCCAAAGCAGCGACTCTGTGTTGATAAGGAGCAATAACCCAGAAACTAGTCCACAGATGTTGTTTTGTACTTGATGGGGATGCTGAACTCCCTGTTCGAAAATATAAGGACACAGATAGTGTGTCATATAGCCAGCTAGAAACGATGTTTTGTGGGGACTAAAACAACAGTAACATCATCCCTTTCAGGACAGCCACATTATGTTGGCAAATAGCCTTTACTTTAAATAACTTACTGAATGTCTCTTTGAAAGATTTAGAAATAATAATATTTCAATCATAGAATTCTTATCCTAAAAAAGAAATAGAAAAATGGAAAAAACATACCACTCATATTAGGTGACTGTATACCTACTTTTCCTTATCACTGAATGTATATGTATGTATGTATGAATGAATGATTGTTTAATGTATAACCAAGTTACTATTTTAGTATGCTAATTAGATAAAATTACATGATGTTTAGTATATTAATGTATGTAAATATACGAGTGTCTAAGTCCGCGCATACATATCTATCGTGTGCATGTATGTGTGTGTGTGTGTTATTCTGTGTTAGTATTAGAGTTGGTTATCGAAAATGCTTCAATGTTTCTACCAATCCAGCCTCAAGCAACCAGATGGGATTGTTGTCACTTCTACAATATTTACTTTGTATCAAAGCCAGACACTAATTGATTGATTTTGGTATCGATCTGTTATCCAAATAAACTTGGGAAGGACAGATAATGCTCAGTTAGTCACGTGTTGCTTGATCCTAGATTAGGACAGTAAGCTGTATCACATCTTCCTGAGGAGCGTTTGTTTAACTAGCATCGATTACATTCTGCCAAAACCAGAGATTTTATCTGAAAGATAAACGTAATAAGTAGTTTTTATGCAGGGTCATCTCAATAGCATTAGTTTATTATTAAAAGAGGGTTAAATTTAGAGTTGAGACGTACTTCGGTATTACAGGGATCAATTGAAGGGATCAACAGGAGGTATCGATTAGAAACATATTTCATGCAATTTCTTGACAAACCCAGACTGTGCTAGCATTCAGTTGCCCCTAATGCGGCGAGGGTAGTCTGTATTTGAAGACGTCTTTATGGGGCGGCACTTTTGGGGATTTTTGTATAGGGTTAGGTGCCAGAGTGGGAACGGCAAACTCAAAGATTGCTCTAGGCAGCACACTCTCTAGCTACTCCACTGCTAACATTATATCGTGTATTATTTGCACACTAACCTTAGACTAATCGGAAGACCACGTAAAAACTTTCAACAAAGGAGCCTTTACATGGCCTCTTGACAATAGCAATAATTCCCTATGATCATACAATCTATCTTAAAATGATAAATTAAACAGATAATGTAGTCATAGACACACTAAACTTGTAAAAGTGAGGAGGATGGTCATATACGAAGCGTCTTTGATCATAGATCTGCGCATATCAGGGTGCGTAATAACATTAATGTATTGCAGCATGAGTGGAACTCGTCCAGTCCATGAATCGAGAGATCTTCTACCACCACTGCATGCCGAAATCCTCTATTCCTCATTACCTTTGGTTGGCTCTAAATTCTTTTCATTGAATGTTTCTGTCGTGTAGTTTAAGGGGCCTTCGCCTTCTATTAGGGTGCGGAAATCTTCAAAATACAGCATCTGATATGGCCGGATGGAAGTAACATAATATAACCATCGAATCAGACCTCAATGTCTTAAACGATGAAATGAAACCTTAGACAATGTTCCTTGACATCCCTGTGATGGATGAGATGGTCACAGCTGCATTGGCGTTGGCTATAAGTCTGCTCGATCAAGGCTAACCTTTAGTAATCAACCGCAATAACAATACAACGTTCTTAATATTCTGTTATCTCAAGGCCGGCGAGCTGGCAGAAACATTAACACGCCGAGCGAAATGTTTAGCGGTATTTCGTCTGCTGTTATAGTCTGAGTTCAAATTCTGCCGAGGTCGACTTTGCCTTTCATCTTTTCAGGGTTGATTAAATAAGTACCAGTTAAGCACTGGGGTCGATGTAATCGACTTAATCCCTTTGTCTGTCCTTGTATGTCCCCTCTATGTTTATCCCCTTGTGGGCAATAAAGAAATAAATATTCTGTTGTCTCTTCTTCCTTGTATTTCAAGATTCTAAGATCGTAAGCCACACACACACACTAAGAAGCTACTTCTATCAGCTCACACTTGCCACCAACACTACATCTCATGTTAACAACCAATAGCGAGTGTGATGTGTATGTTTTGCCCTAGGACATTAGCTGCTCCACAATAAAAAAAACTGTTCCTTTATCATTGGTAAAAGCTGTGGCCTAGTGGTTATGAGTCGCACTCACGATTGTAAGATCGTGATATCGATCGCTCGGACGTGAATTTTTTTCCCCACGAGAGTTCCGGACCACAGTAATGAACTCATTTGCATACAACCAATCAGAGCTCACCTTGACCTTGTCAAATTAACAAGCACACTCTACCAAATAAACTCAAGATGAAAAACGCTGTTGTAAGTCGTCCGATTGCCAAGTTATGCCTGATTTTAGAAGGAGACAAGTAATTAGATAGATATGCATCTATAACTATTGTCGGATTTTGTTAGGGCCCCATGTGGTAAAGATGTGGGTGGGAGAAATGTGGGTAGAGGGTGATGTACTAGCAACCCTCTCCCCTTACTGTTTTACAAAGTAAACAACAATACAAATAACTACGCAGAGGCAGCCATGGTTGAAAGATCAACAAGTATTATTAAAAGAGAAAAGAAGCATGGTCATTCCTTACCAAATGCAATCATAAAGCATTGGTCGGCCTGAGGCTATTGTAGAAGCCACTTGTCCAAAGCGCCATGTAGTGCGACTGAACTTGGAACCAATTGGGAAGCAATCTTCTTACCACACATCTACGCCTGTTTTTTTTTTTTTTCAGTCGTCAGTTTACAGCTGTTCGAGAAGACCGCTGATCAGAGATTTGAGTGGCCCTGAGAAGCTCTTAATCACAATCCATTTCTCCAGACGAAAGCATTTAATGAAAAACGAAATGGAAAGTAAAAAGTTCACCATCATTCATTTTCACATTGGTAAAAGTTATCAAAATTGTATACCAGGGGGATTATGTAGCCGATTTAATATTGGCTCGTAAATTTAATTATGATTAGAGGATTTAATCCATCACCCAGTGTGAACACACCACCAAACCCATTCGGTGTCTTCCACACAGTCCTTTTGCTGTGAGCAATTTTGGTTGTTTCCTATTTTAGGTTATCTCCCTTGTTACCACTCACTCGTTACCAGACAAGATGCATTCCAATCTGCACTGAGTTTATTATCCAAAATTTACGAAAGGAGGATTATGCTGAAATTATCTTCTTAGCTTGTTTCTTTTTGTTGTTTTTTAATTTTTTTTTAGATATTTAACACATCTAGAGGGAGTTTTATCTACTAATTACTTGGATAATCTGTTTATTGAATTTCTTCTACTCACTATTTCACAAATGCAACACACTACTGTACACACTACAAGTAATTACACGCACACACGCACACGCGCACACGCACATGCCCGCACACACGCACACACACATCTTACACTGCCCAAGTATCAAAACCACCATGAAAAGTGTTTGGCAGCTAATGAT
>NC_068983.1:42895509-42898009 GCF_001194135.2 Octopus bimaculoides | reverse complement strand
AACAGCTTCCTCGTGAAATTAACATGCAAATGGCTGAGCAATCCACGGACACGTGTATCCCTAACGTAGTTCTCAGGGAGATTCAGTGTAACACAGAGTGTGACAAGGCTGGCCCTTTGAAATACAGGTACTACTCATTTTTGCCAGCTGAATGGACGTCAAATAAACGTCAAATAAAGTGTCTTGCTCAAGAACACAACGCGTCGCTGGGAATTGAACTCACGACCTTACAATCGAAAGCCAAATGCCTTAACCACTAAGCCACACGCCCTCACTCTACACGGTTGTCGCGAGAGTGATCAGTAAAATGTCTGCGACTATGTATATATTATTACATATTTATATACACACGTATTTATATAAATATTTACTTAAGTTTACTGATATATAAACACACTCACACACTCACGCGCGCGCGCGCATGTGCGTATTTTCGTTTGTGTGTGTATACGCGCGTGTTGGTGGTTGCGTTTATGTATGTGTGAGGATGGTAAAATAGAAATACGACGAATATGATACTGTGCTTAAATATATTGATTTTTCAATTATATGTGGATGCTGAAGTATATATTCATACAAATGCATGTGTGCATGTAGATATATTTACATATATATATGTACATGCATGCATATACATGTCTATACTCATATACATATACCTGCATACATATATATTTACACACATATATTTAACATATATATATATGTGTGTGTGTGAGTGTGGGTACCTTATATATGAGTGCTTGTGTTAGTAAGTGTATGCAGATGTATATGTACATGTGTGTGTGTATATATATATATATATATATATATAAGTATATGTATACATATGCATATATTTATTAATATATATGCATGTATATATCTATCTGTCTGTCTATCTCTCTGTCTGTCTATCTATCTATCTATCTATCTATCTATCTATCTATCTACTTGTCTGTCTGTTTCTCTCTCTCTCTCTCTCTCTCTCTCTCTCTCTCTCTCTCTCTCTTTTATTCTTATTCTTTTATATATTTCAGTCCAATGACTGTAAGAATTTACAAAACAACAAAGTCGAAAACGGATGTGTAAATAGCAAACAGATGCATTAGTTTAACACTCGGGAAGTGAGAAAGTCTTTTACGTTTCGAGCCTACGCTCTTCATCAGAAAGGAACACAGAAATAAACAAGGAGAGAAAATAGAAAAGGTTTAGTGGCTGGGGGCCCATGATAGTATCTAAGGGGCCATCGTCTCAAGTTTGCAAATATTTTATTCACTCCTGGAAGAATGCATTCCTTATTTCAGCCTGGCTGTGTTTGTAGACAGTTGAAAAGAATACATTTATCAAAAATGAAAATAAATAAATAAATAAATGATAGCATTGTAGTTGCAGGTGTGCTCCCTTGTAGTTACGGGTGGGCCCCCTAAGTCTCCTGGCAACCAATGTTTTTAGACCTAGACCGCCACTGCATGTTTGTATGTATGTGTGTATATATATATATACATATATATATATATATATATATATAGAGAGAGAGAGAGAGAGAGAGAGAGAGAGAGAGAGAGAGGGGGGGAGATAGATAGGTAGTTAGATAGATAGATAGACCCATATCTATCTATCTATCTATCTATCTATCTATCTATCTATCTATCCACCTATCTGTCTCTATATATATATGTATTAAATAATCCAAAAAATGTTTCAGCTTCTTGTCTTTTATATGTATGTATGTATGTATGTATGTATGCATGCATGCATGTATATATGCTTATATATGAGTGTGTATTTGTGACCCTTAGCTGCTTCCATACACGTCCAATTCATAAAATTACTCGCTTAAATAACCGAGAAATATTATTTCATCCTCACTTATTTCTGCTTATTTTCTGGCAACTAAATTCTTACAAACCGCCTTTCCTTTTACTACTCATGCCCTCATTTATTTATTCACTTATTCTTTCAATCTTTCAACAACCTCTATAGCACACATCAACACGCACATGCGTGAATACAGAAATAACAAACGAAATCGTGAATGTAGGTAAATACACAAAAGCGTACAAATACACCTACGCACGCACGTGCATGTCCATTCGACTTGGATATATTTGTAAGCAAGAAGACGTTGGAGAAATATACACTTTGTATCGTATGTAGGTGTGTGCATGCACATACACACTTGTATGTGGCTTAGGATATATATATATATAATAACATAAATAATATATAATTATATGCGTATATCCATACATATATGTACATACCGACATCTATATGTATACATACAAGCATATATGGGTACAGGACATCACAAAAAACGTTAAACACAATGAGAAACGTACACATAAAGACGAAGACAGAAAACGAACATTTTTTCGATCAACGAAAAAAAAACAAACAGAGAAACGAGACATGCAACATAAAGAATATTACCCTTCTTCAGTTGTCCCTGTTCCATCTACTCTGCGTTTCGAAGGCAAGGACATATGTATGTGTATATATATATATATATATATAT
>NC_068983.1:42892120-42894264 GCF_001194135.2 Octopus bimaculoides | reverse complement strand
TGCGTGTAGAACGGTTTCGTCGCTCTGACCGCATCTCGGGCAGGTCGGCCCCTTGTTTCTCGAGCTATACCTATAGAGCTTATCCCGAACTGGTAGCGCTTCTCGATAGCACTGCCAGGCCAGGGATCTCTGGAAGTTGTCCATAGGTCCCGGCCCGAAAGTTGTCTTGAACAGACGGGTTAGGTATTCCTCGTCGACGCCCAGGTTCGCCCCGAGATCGTCGCCGTACCTCCCCTCCATTAATCCCCTATAGAATACTTTGGTTGTGCTGAAGTCGTTCAAGGTCGATCCAGGACGGCATAGTTGCTTGAGAGCAACGCGATACTCGCGGTGCCATTCGCCTAGCCTCGGCCTCTTTTTGATGCATGACTGCAGTTCGGTCATGGAGACGAGCTGCGGGAAAGTGTGCCTCACAAACAGCGACCACACCTGTCCTTCTTGTGCTCCTTGTCTTTGCTCCAGATGTCACTCCAAAACCTTTGACTTTCATTGTTATCTGGTATCAACTTTTCATCTGTACACTCTCCATTTATTTCGTTATAGAATCTCTTCTGATCTCCTCTGAATAACCTATTCTTGTGGTAACCCTTCATTCTTTGGTCGTATCTTCCCATCTTTGCTTTCTTTGCAACGAGGCGCTGATTATTATCATTATTATTATCATTTTATGTTTGACTTTTGTTTTGCATTTGTACAAGTTGGATCCAAGTCTCACTCAGAGACCTCAAGAGACAACAAGTTAGAAGTTCATGTAGGTGTTATGCTTAGGGTACCATATATTTGGATTTGTACATAGTGTTGTTCTAGAGAATGTTTAAGAAACCATAAGACAATTATGTGTTTGTTTTAAAATTTGAAATCACATAGACAGTATTTTACGTAGGATATGGGCAGTTCCCATGAGCACTATCTTTTGAACTTCAGCCATTTTGGGGTTTCCTGGTATCTGAGCTAGGTATTATTATTATTATTATTATTATTATTATCTTTATTATTATTATCTTTATTATTATTATGATTATCATTTAAGGCGGTGACAAGCTGGCAGAATTGTTAGCACGCTGGACGAAATGCTTAAAGGTATTTCGTCCGTCGCTACGTTCTAAGTTCAAATTCCGCCGAGGTCGACTTATTATTATTATTATATGCGTTCCATAATGGTGACGGCGATTTCGCTGTCTTGCAATATCCCGTTTCTTCTGACTGCCATCGTATTTAGTAAACAGCAAATAATATCCACAGCTTTTCACATGCAAGATAAGAAAATGAATTTATATTTATTCACATTGCTTGCTATTCCACCATTTCTGACAGGAAGAAAAAAAAACATCTTTGAAAATATTACGTCGTTCAGTTTTGTAATAAACGGTTTTAAACTGCAGTTGAGAGAATATCCTCGTGAAAATCATCCCTTTATTCTATTATTCTTACATTGGTTTCAGTTTTATTCGAACTGCGGCCATGCCAGTGCACCAGCCTGAACGTTTTTTAATGCGCACTGACTGTCGGTTAATTTATCGATATTTCTTTATTGAACGGTTAAAACTACGACACAAAGGATCGCAAATCAAAGTATTTTATTCGATTGCTTACCTGAACAAACACCAGGTTTAAGGTGTCAGAAAATGTGTAGTTCATGTTTTTCTCAAGGATATTGCTAGGATTATCGAAATCTTAAGACACAAGATAACAACATTTCGGTGAAGGGGTATTCGATTATATTGATTGCTTGACTGAGAAACATATATATATGCGTGCATGTGTATATGTATGTACATTTTTGTATACACAATAGACATACGCATATATACGTATGCACACGCGCACGTGTATATATACATATATACACGCACACAGACACATATTTTTTTACTTGTTTCAGTCATTTGACTGCGGCCATGTTGGAGCACCGCCTTCAAGGACTTTGTTCGAATAAATCGACCCTAGGACCTATTTCTTAAGCCTAGTACTTATTCTATCGGTATCTCGTTGCCGAACCGCTAAGTTACGGGGACGTAAACACACCAACATCTGTTGTCAAGTGGTGATGGGGGAACAAACACAGACGCACACACACACACACATATATATATATACACATATATATGTGTGTATATGTATATATATATTTATATATATATATA
>NC_068983.1:42886656-42890264 GCF_001194135.2 Octopus bimaculoides | reverse complement strand
CCCTTTTAAATACAGGTACAACAGAAACAGGAAGAAAGAGTGAGAGAAAGTTGTGGTGAAAGAGTACAGCAGGGTTCGCCACCATCCCCTGCCGGAGCCTCGTGGAGGTTCAGGTGATTTCGCTCAATAAACACACACAACGCCCGGTCTGGGAATCGAAACCACGATCCTACGACCGCCAGTCCACTACCCTAGCCACTGGGCCATTGCGCATCCACGACTCTTTCTAAAGAGTAAACTGTCTTTACAAGCAACACTGAACGGATCGAAATAAGTATCCCTATGTAGCCGTCACCTCGTCTCAGCTTTATACAACATTTAGATATTGGATACCAAGCGTCATGTTAACCTTCAAATCCCAGACGCGATAGTATCAAAGCAAACTTTAAAATCTTGAGGACAAAAAATCTTAAAAGAAGATGCCAATATATTTGGCAACTTATAAAACATCTTCCATAGAATGTAAATCAATCTTCAAATCGATTTGGGACTTCAGTTCCAGTTAATACAATACAAAGATATATATGTTTTATCATTTCTATTCAATGCTTCGTAGTTTTTCGCTGTAAAACAATATTTTTACTTCTGAAATCGAAAACCAGAAATCTATCTTCGATGCACCGTCGCCAATATTAACTTTTACAGTTCCCAAGAGGATTCTTGAGATAATTTTTCTTTAATATTCTTGCATAGGGAAATTTACCTTTATACACAAGAGTCATGTGCAATCTAAAATTGTTTTTCTTTGCATAGATATTATCAAAATGCTGTAATTGCACGACAAATTGGCAGAATCCTTAGCACGCTGGATGGGATGCGTAGTTGACATTCCTTACGTTCTGAGTTCGAATTCCGACGTTGTTGACAATGCCTTTCATTCTTTCAGGGTCGATAAAATAAGTATCAGTCAAGCAGTAAGGTCGATGTAATCGACTAATCCCCTTCCCTAAAATTTCAGGCTTTGTACGTATAGTAGCAATAATTATCACTGTTTTTGATGTTAATAATAATCCTTTTTACAGTCATTTGACTGCGGTCATGCTGGAACACCGCCTTTTAACCGAAGAAATCGGTCCTAGAACTTATTCTTTGAAATCCCAGTACTTATTCTATCGGTCCTTTTTGCAAAACCGGTAAGTTACAAGGACGTAAACACACCGATATCGGTGTGTAAATTGAATGTTTATGTCAAATCCATGTATAAGAGCTTGATACAAATAAAAGAATAAAAGAATTTATTTTCTAAGAAGGCGACGTTAGCAACAAGATAGTTTTATCACACCCAGTGTGCACATATCCGAATCTCACAAACTAAGCAGCAAAAAAGGTTTGTGAGATGTGTGAAACTGGTGTTTAGCTTTGAAGATATCAATATTTGCTTTGGAATTGCTGCATCCAACCAAGAGAATTGCTTTCAACTGTTCATCAGTCAACCTCTTTCGATGTGCTGACTTCACATTCTTCATTATTGAAAATGTTTTCTCACAGACATAAGTTGTGCCAAACACTGACGCCATACTAGAGGCAAATGAGATCTCATTGCAGGTACTTACACAAAAGGTGCAGTGCGGTGGCGGGCCGGATGAACTGACCTCGTGGGCCAGATCCGACCCATGAGCCATAGTTTGGTGATCCCTGGCTTTGAGTAAGCGTCTTTTACCATAATCTTGGGTACTGGGTAAGTGGAAACTCTTTGGAAGCCTATAATATGGATTGCACCTGTGATTTTAAAGGCCCGACTTGTCTCATAGTAGTTCTGCAATCGACTTTCTAAGAAGTATAGACACTAGACACTGTATAATCAATAAATATCTTAAAGAAGCTCGTCTGGCCAAAGAAGCCATATATGGAAGCGGATAAGCCTAAAAGCTTCATCTAAGTAGGAAGAGAATGCTAATTTCTTCCTGCAGAAATTAATTTTTGCTCATTTGATCATTAATGTTCTATTCCGCCAGTTCCGTATGGAAATAACTGCTAATTCTTCTTCAAAGCATACACTATCTTCTTCTAATAGGTCATACGAAATAATATAGTATTAAATATAGATTCTTTGAGAAAATATAAATAATGGAAGAGTTACGGTCGGAAGATTTTTGGTCATAGGACAGAGAGAGCAAAAACACAGATAAATATAAAAATTGATAAATAAATAAATATTCTTTTCTACTCTAGGCATAAGGCCCGAAATTTTGGGGGAGGGCCAGTTGCTTAGATCGACCCCAATATGCAACTGGTACTTAATTTATCGACCCCCAAAAAGATGAAAAGGCAAAGTCGACCTCGGTGGAATTTGAACTCAGAGCGTAAAGACAGACGAAATACCGCTCAGCATTTCGCCTGGCGTGCTAACGTTTCTTATTTCTTTATTGCCCACAAGGGGCTAAACATAGAGGGAACAAACAAGGACAACTAAGCATTTCGCCCGGCGTGCTAACTTTTCTGCCAGCTCGCCACCTTGAATATTCTTTTCTACTTTAGAAACAAGGCCCGAAATTTTGGGGGAGGGGACCAGTCGATTAGATCGATCCCAGTACGCAAATAATACTTAATTTATCTACTCCGAAAGGATGAAAGGCAAAGTCACTTCGGTGGAATTTGAACTCAGAACGAAGCGGCAGACGAAATACCGCTAAGCATTTCGCCTGGTGTGCTAACGTTTCTGCCAGCTAGTCACCTTAAAGAATATTCTTTTCTACTCTAGGAACAAGGTTCAAAATTTTGGTGGGAGGGGTCCAGTCGGTTAGATCGACCACAGTACGCAACTGGTACTTAATTTTTCGACCCCGAAAGGATGACAGGCAAAGTCGAGCTCGGCAGAATTTGATCTTAGAACATAAAGACAGACGAAATACCACTAAGCATTTCGCCCGGCGTGCTAACGATTCTGCCAGCTCGCCGCCTTTGAATAAATGAATAAATATCGGTTGAATACGGAGGTTGGGCGGTGAATATTCAAAGCTGAGGTATTATCAAAAGCTGACTGGTGCAGGTTTTGCGTCTACTGACAGAAGATTTATCTGTCACTGGTTAAAGCTAATGGAGAATATTCCATCATCTGATGAAAAAAAATTCATAAACAGAGCAACATACCTCTCCTTAACACTATAAGCGCATGCGCGCGCGCACAAATACACACACACTCGCACACATACGCACACACTCACACACGCACTCACACACACACGGGGGCGTATACACATGCACCTGCGCACACATATACAAGCACAGACAGACAGACAGACAGACAGGCAGGCAGAAGACAGACAGACAGACAGACAGACAGATAGATAGATAGATAGATAGATAGATAGATAGATAGATAGATAGATAGATAGCCATACCGGGGTACCGCCTGGAAGGATTTCGCTCGAACGAGTGGATCCCAGTGCTTATTATATTTCTTTTAAGTCTGGTACATATTCTATAAGTATTTTTTTGCCGAAGCGCTAAGTAACGGGGACTTAAACACACCAGCACCGTTTGTGAAGTGATGATGGAGGACAAACACAAATACAAAGACTCACACAAACATACATATATATATGTATATGTGTGTATATATATATATATATATATATATATATATATATATATATATATATATATAT
>NC_068983.1:42885626-42886255 GCF_001194135.2 Octopus bimaculoides | reverse complement strand
AGATGTGATATCTCTTTACCATAAGGTTTCAGCTTTACACCGAAGCATAGTAAGAAGAGTCGGCACAGTTAACCAGTTCCTGGACAGCCCCCGCTGAGCTATTTAGCTCTTATTTCTAGCAGTGTAGGTATTCTAACACGCGCAGTCGTATTTAAAGAAGTTTATCGTTTTCCTTTTTGTTGAAACTCTACTAACTGCCTCACTTAACTCTGTGTGTGTGTGTGTGTGTGTGTGTGTGTGTGTGTGTGTGTGCGTGAGAGTGCGCGTGCGTGCGTGTGTGTAGTTTAAATTTATAGAAAAACAAAGACGAAGACAGGTGTAGGAACAAGTGCATTAGTTTAACGCTCGGGAAAAATAGAAAAGTATTTTACGATTCGAGCCTACACACTTCGACAGAAAGGAATAAAAGAAAATAAACAGAGAGAGAATCAAAAAGGAAAAGATGTGTTGAGTTCACTGAACGGGCTTCTTTCAGCTTCTGGCAACTAAAATCCACTCGCAAAGCTTTGGTTGGCCCGAGGCTATAGTAGAAGACATTTGCTAAAGGTGCCATGAGGCTTGAAAGCAAACTTCCTATCACACAGCTACACCTGCGCCAATATATACATACATACATTTATATATATATA
>NC_068983.1:42884169-42884912 GCF_001194135.2 Octopus bimaculoides | reverse complement strand
TCGGTGATAGCCAAGGAAGAAAAGGATTATTGACCGGAAGCATGTGACCATGCCGGTGTAAGGGGAAGAGAGAGAGAGTGGTAAAGGGAGAAACAAAGGGAGGAAGTAGAAGAATAGGTGAGCAACGAGAGGAAAAGAGGAAGAGAGGAAGTACGAGGGGGGGAAAGGAGATAGTAGTAGTAACAGAGGAAGAACGAGAGGGGTAAAGAGAGATACGTAGTAGTAAACAGAGGAAGAACGAGAGGGGGGAAAAATTGAGGAGGAAGAGAAAGAGAAAGAGATAGAATAGCGTCGGAAAATATAAAGTTACGAAAACTACTTACAGATTAGTGACGCTGCGTTCGGTCATGTAAAATCAAATAGTAAATGAGTATATGCATATATACGTACAGGTATGTACATACCGACATCCACCTGTATGTATAGGTACACTGCAGTTAAACAGTCAGAATTTACGGCATATCATAAAGAAATTGAACATTACGAAAACAATAAATCTTGAATTACATTAATTCTTGACAGACTTCTTTAAAAATGCAACAACACAAATCAACGAATCTATTCATCTGTTGGACAGGAAGCACCAAACTGAGAGATAAGCAGGTGTGTATGTGTGTGTAAGTGTGTGTGTCATTAATTGTAGTGTGTGTATGTATATATGTATGTGTGTACGTGTGTGTGTCTGTTTGTGTATACGGATGTACATATATATATATATATATATATATATATATATATATATA
>NC_068983.1:42881467-42883694 GCF_001194135.2 Octopus bimaculoides | reverse complement strand
ATATATATATATATATATATATATATATATATATATATATATATAGAGAGAGAGAGAGAGAGAGAGAGAGAGAGAGAGAGAGAGAATTGCGTCTAATGGTGTAATGTAATGGATATGTACGATTAGTACTCGGGTTGGTGTACCACTAAAATTCCGACTTGAACTGCAACTAAAACAAAAACAGTGTTATAGTTCATAGCAATGAGCGGCTATAAGTGGCTCCTCATTGAGCGGTAGATATATATTAGAAAGAAAGAAAGAATAAGTAAAGCATTTGGTATCACTTTAGACCATGTAACTTGTAATTCAAACGTAACTGCATAGTTGTTAGAGTAGAAAATAAGGGATTAAGAAATTATGCTTAAAGTTTCTTTCAACAGTTTTTAGAATAGCTAGGCATATGACGCATATGGTGTATATCTCTTTGAGCAAAGATTTGTAAAAGCCAACCATTCCATCTTTAGAGAGGAAGGATTAAGGAATATCCTTAATAAAGGATATTAGTAGAGGATGAGGTGGATTATGAGTGAAAGACCTGTGGGGAATACAGGGCAGTATGAAAGGAAGAAAGAGTGATGAATTCATGAGAGCAGATAGAGACTAATTTCTATGGCGAAGCCATATATAACTTAAAAATTATATATATATATATATATATATATATATATATATGTATGTATGTATGTATGTATGTATGTATATGTATGTATACACACACACACTTATATATAATATATACATACTTACACATATTTATACACGCACAAGCATATATATATATATATATATATAAATACATGCACAACGTTATACTTTGCCAAGCTGTACCCATGGCGAATTTGACCCAATCACTTCCTCCTCTTACCATGCTATAAAATTTGGTTTAGTGAGAGAAAGAAAGATGGAACTCGTTAACCATGTTAGAGCCCTGAATCAGGGAGGAGAAAAGAACGGAAGTCATCCTGAAATCGGGGGTCTGGCCCAAATGATAGCAAGATCCACGAGGTGGTGTTAAGCCTTTAGCATTTAAACCAGTGATATCAGACCTGAATAGTCTACCTGTTTTATATTGGGACTGGCCAGATCCGACCTTTTACACCTATCCTGCAATGTCAGTCTAAAAAGAAACAATCACATCTTCCAAAACCATGTGAATAAATAAAGTTTGTATTTGCAGAATAATCTGAATGCCAAAGGGATTAAACCAGGTCAGCATCAGCTTGTGTTTTAGCTATGTTCAAAGAAAGATACTCTCCAAAGGTACTGTGCAATGGGATTGAAACTGGAAACACGCAGTTACAAAGAGAACTTCTTAACCACACAGCTATGCCTGTGACCACTCAGTCACGCCTACTTTTGTACAGCATTGCCGGAGCCTAAACAACCATGTCTGCAGGTTAATGAAGCCAGCTGAATTTAATTAAATTCCATAGTTGTTGCTTCCAGTTATATGTGACACATTCGTATTGTGTCTATTTTACGTCAAGACGAACTAAGCAGGCGAAAATCAAGAATCTTAGCTCTGAATACAAAGCATTGCAAATGACGAGGTATGAACAGTTAACCCTTCGGTTAATTAATTTTGCTGATTCGACTCGGCCAGTCGAGATTATCTTTTAATGACGATTGCCTTCGACTTTATTCTTGCATTTCCTAAGCAGATTCATAAACAGTTTCAATTAATCATCTATTCTGAATAAATTGTTATTTATATTTTCCACACCAATTCATTATGATTTCTCAATTAACCGATTTATTAATTATTTTATTAACAATCAATTCAATGAAGTGTAAGCCCTTGGCCAACAAAACAAGGAAGTTGTAGCTATTTCTCATTCATTCTATTCCTATCACTTTGAGCGTGTCACAGTTGTAACAATTATTATTATCCGCCCTGTTGTCAGAAGTGACAATCCCCCATTAATGGATACTTGTGATCATATGCAGTAAAACATGTAAATATTTTCCGGAGTTGTGTTTGACAGGCATATAATTTGATCTCAGATTCTTTTATTCTTTTATTTGTTTCAGTCCTTTGACTGCGGCCATGCTGGAGCACCGGCTTGTAATCGAACAATTCGATCCCAGGACTTATTCTTTGTAAGCCTAGTACTTATTCTATCGGTCTATTTTGCCAAACCGCTAAGTTACTGGGACATAAACACGCCAATTTCAATTGTCAAGCGATGGTGGGGGGGACAAACACAGACACAAATATATGCACACA
>NC_068983.1:42880023-42880947 GCF_001194135.2 Octopus bimaculoides | reverse complement strand
ACACACACACACACACACACACACACACACACACACACACATATTCATATATATATATAAATATACAACGGGCTTCTTTCAGTTTCTGTCTACCAAATCCATCTGCCTAAGGTGCCACGCAGTGGGACTGAATCCAGAACCATGTGGTTGGTAAGCAAGCTTCTTACGACACAACCACACTTGCGTGGCATCTTGGGCTGACCAAAGACTTGTGAGTGGATTTGTTAGACGGAAAGTGAGTGAAGCCCGTCGTTGGCCCCTAGTCTGTGTGATTACGTTGGATTATAAGGATTAGGTAATTAGGTATGGCTGTTATTGTATGTGCGGAATAGTTTTATAAGACATCCATTTCATATATATCATACTACACTTTGATACAGTATGGACTTCGTTCCCCGTTGACAGGCTACTCGTATGTATGCTTACGTTGGATTATAACGATAAAGTAATTAGGTAAATGGATATGTATTAATTTGTATAATCCTTCCTAGAATTAAGATTGAATGAATGTGGTGATATCTAAAGTATGTTTGTTCCCAAACAACACTAAAATAAGTGTTGTTGGCACCACCGGATTGAATGGTACCGCCTAGGTGTCGAAACTATAGTGATATCCATGGGGAAGCTGATGATGGCAGGGTGTTGGATTGTTGGTATTAAGGGATTAAGGGATTAAGTCGATTACATCGACCCCAGTGCGTAACTGGTACTTTATTTATCGACCCCGAAAGGATGAAAGTCAAAGTCGACCTCGGCGGAATTTGAACTCAGAACGTAACGGCAGACGAAATACCTATTTCTTTACTGCCCACAAGGGGCTACACACAGAGGGGACAAACAAGGACAGACAAACGGATTAAGTCGATTACATCGACCCCAGTGCGTAACTGGTACTTTATTTATCGACCCCGAAAGGATGAAAGT
>NC_068983.1:42878370-42879801 GCF_001194135.2 Octopus bimaculoides | reverse complement strand
AGGGATTAAGGGATTAAGTCGATTACATCGACCCCAGTGCGTAACTGGTACTTTATTTATCGACCCCGAAAGGATGAAAGTCAAAGTCGACCTCGGCGGAATTTGACCTCAGAACGTAACGGTAGACGAAATACCGTTAAGCATTTCGTCCGGCGTGCTAACGTTTCTGCCAGCTCGCCGTCTTAGTAGTATTATGAATAGTATAAACTCCATACAATCGAAGTGTATGAGTGTATGTATAAGCGTGTGCTTGTGTGCGTGCGTGTGAATGTGAGTGTGAGTGTGTGCGTGTGCGGGCGGGCGTGTGTGTGTGTGTGTATGTGTGTGTGTGTGTGTGTGTATACATACCGAGGAGTGACAACATCAAAGACGCTATGTCCATCCACTAAGAATAAACTCAAACAAGACTGAGAATGAATAAATATTTAATACTTAATAATGGTTTGTTCGACAAAATGAATTTTATTGAACTAACGAGAAGGGGAGTCTTTGAGGCGCCATCCTGACATAGGATGTGTTTGGGGGAATCTTAAACTTGGTGGAGCTCATCTCCTTTCAGTCTTAACATAATCGATGTCTTCCAGAAAGAAAGGGGGTGGTGGAGTGTGGAAGGGAGGGAAGGAGGGAAAGAACTATCTATCGACCCACGTTTTTTACTGGTTCTTACTTTTATGTCCCCGAAACGACGAATGATAAAGTCGGCATCGGTTATGATTTTAACTCAGAGAACAAAGAGCCGGAAGTAAAAGCACTAAGCAGTTTCTCCAACGCTCCAACAACTCTATTAATCGACCGCTATAATGTCACCGATGTCTTCCTATGCATGTATGTTCCACAGCTGCAAGATAAAAGCGTAAATTGGAAAACGAGGGGCAATTTTGACAAAATCTAGCCATGCGCATGCGCTCGTACATAACCTTTTTTATGACGCAAAGCTATTGATTTTTCCTTTTTCTTTCTTTCTTATTTTATATTTTAATTATTTATTTATTATTTTTTTCTCCTTTGACCTTCAAGGCTTGTGTTACAGTGTACGCTGCGTACATTAAGACGTATAATAACTTAGAGAAAAGCTATATATGTATCTGTCTATCTAGCTAGATAGCTAGCTATCCGTTTACTGTCTGTCTGCCTGCCTGTTTATTTATGCCTTTCTATCTATCTATCTATCTATCTATCTATCTATCTATCTATCTACCTATCTATCTATCTATCTATCTATCTATCCGAAACTGCAAAGACGATCTGGTACTCGACTGAAGATTGAAAACTCCGAATGACCCGTCCTTGTTCTTCCTGTCCTTTTTTATATCGTCTAACTGTCCGAATGTTGTCACCAGTTACGTTCTTGCTCCATTTTTTATTTTGTTTTGTGTGTGTGTGTGTGCGTGTGTGTGTGTGTGTGTGTGTGTGTGTGTGTGTGTGTGTGTG
>NC_068983.1:42875916-42877679 GCF_001194135.2 Octopus bimaculoides | reverse complement strand
GTGTGTGTGTGTGTGTGTGTGTGTGTGTGTGTGCGTGTGTGACTTGTTTCAGTCATTAGACTGTGACAAGCTGGGGCTCCGCTTTAACGAACTTTTAGTCGACTGAATCGACATAGTACTTATTTCTTGCAAGCCTGAACCACAAAGTTACGGGGACATAAACACACCCACGCCGGTTATCAAGCGGTGGCGGGGGGCAAACACAGACACAAAGGCATATGTGTGCGTGTATGTGTACGACGAGTTTCTTTCAGTTTCCGTCTACCAGATTCACTCACAAGGCTTTGGTCGACACGAGCTAACAGTTGAAGACACTTGCGAAATGTACCAAACAGTGGGATTGAACTCGGAACCATGTGGTAGAGAAGTAGGCTTCTTACCAGAAAGCTACGCCTGCGCTTATCTATCTATGTATATATATATATAGAGCGAGAGAGAGTGAGAGAGGGAGAGAGAAAGAGGAAGAGGGAGAGAGAGAAAGAAGAAAAGAAAGCAAGAGAGATATAAGTATATCTATATGTATATGGATGTGTGTGTATATATGTATGTGTGTGTTTGTATGTAGGTACGTACGTACGTACGTACATGCATGGCAACTTTAGCGTAGATGTATCATTGGAGCGCCGTATTACTACAATATTAACTCCGAGAAAGTCAGTCGTAATGTATAAATACATAGCGTTATTGGGAGCATACGAGAAATGTCGAGCACCGTGCAGAACTATCGTATCAGGTAATTTCGGGATGAGTTGCGCCTCATCAGGAACAGATATCGGCTAACATCGCCTGCTAGTCAAATTCCTGCTCCACTGATATTTAGAGAGCCAGTGACTATTCAGTCACTGGTGTCGCTAACTGTCGGAAACCGACTAGAAATTAAATATAAGGGAGAGAGGCAGTATTACTACAGAATGGTAACCTTTATATCGTCCTTCACGTGGGTGTATAATAGAAGCGCCGTGAAAGAAATGTCAAGCCCTGATGGCGAAACTGTCGTGTCACGTGATTTCGGCCTGTTAATATGTAATTATATGTATGTATATATGTATGTATGTATGTATGTATTTATGTATGTATGAATGGATTGGTGGATGGATGGGTGGATGGACGGAGGGAGAGATGGATAGAGAGTATATAAACACACACGTACACACACACACACATCTATTTATCTATCTATCTATCTATCTATCTATCTATATCATGTCTGTGTATACATACACACACACACATACACACATACATATATATATATACACACACGCACATACATACATACAGACAGATAGATAGATAGATAGATAGATAGATAGATAGATAGATAGATAGATAGATAGGAACTTTATAACAAACAATTTCAATCAAGGTAAAAACAGATGAAAAGCAGGAGTAAATTTTAAATAGAATTTAAATAGCTATTTATAACTTATTTCGAATATGAACGCAAAGTACTCTTCTTTCAAATTTGCATAACCCACGCATTTTAGAAAATTACATTATTTTACATGTTTTATATCTTTTGTAAATCATAAATACAGAAACGAAGCACTATCTAAGTTATAGAGCAGAAATGTATATAGGAAAAGACAGATATGGCCCGTCTATAGGGTTACCCTGGGCCTCACGTCTATAAAGCGCTTAGCTTTACAGCATTTCTTCAGAATCCTAAGTCTAGGGCCTAAAGAAACGCTGCTCAGAGTAACATTATAGACCGTCCATATCTATCTATCTATCTATCTATCTATCTATCTATCTATCTATTT
>NC_068983.1:42874155-42875906 GCF_001194135.2 Octopus bimaculoides | reverse complement strand
ATATGTATATATATATATACATATATATATATATAGACGTTACTAAAGTACACACCACCTGTATTGCTAGAAATAAGAGTCAAAGTATTGTCTTAATGACTGACAAAAGAGGCAAGCTTCCTACAGCAACAGGCATCGCCAGATTATCGATGATTTCACATTGCCTTTAATGCTCATCAGTGGCTCACACCGCGCCTATGGTTAAACTCAACTCGCCTCGCCAAGGCCTTCGGTCACGAGTCCAAGAGAGGCTGCACTTTATGTCAATATTACTGTCTTGATATGTATGTATGTATGTACGTATGTATGTATGTATGTATGTATGTATGTATGTTTGCATGAATGTATGTATGGATGCAGGTATGTATGTATGTATGTATGAATGTATATAATGTATGTATGTATATATGTGTGTAATGTATGTATGTATGAATATATGTAATGTATGTATGTATGTGTGTATGTATGTATGTATGTAATGTATGTATGTATAGTGTATGTATGTATAGATCTATGTGTGTATGTATATATGTATGTATGTAATGCATGTATGTATGTAATGTATGTATGTAATGCATGTATGTATGTAATATATGTATGTAATGTATGTAATGTATGTATGTATGTATGTATGTATGGGAAATCCAATGTAGATAACTTGAAGAATTTTATAGAAAAATTGTAAAATGAAATTCTAAGCATTCCGAATTTAATGGAATGGTTGAAACATTAGTTGAAATTCCTGAATTTTTACTAAAATAGATTTCCCAAATCAATCAATAAATGAAAATCTCTGCAACTAAATAAAGGATTATACAATCGGTAACACGGAAGATTAAACAACGTGGATTAATTCTGAAAGCTCTGAGAATAGTTCCTAAAACCGATATGTGTGATCGTGGTGATGGTGGGGAATGATTTGAACAGAAGGAAGTCGAGAAAACGGTGGAATTACGATTGCTTTGTAACACTTAGAGTTAAAAGAAATCAATAGTTTCGTATTTTATCAGAAGCCTAGTAATTTTAGGGGAAGGATAAGTCGATAACATCAACCCCAGGGCTTAACTGGTACTTATTTTATCGAAAGCGAATGGATGAAAGTGAAAGTCGACCTCGGTGGCATTTGAATTCAGAACGTAAAGACGAACGAAAATGTCACTAAACGCTTTACTCAGCGTGCTAACGATTCTGCCAGCTCACCGTATTTTTTTAAAAAGAAAGCACGGTGTTATTGATGTTGAGACTGCAGTTGTTTTGTTCTATGACAACCTTATATGAAGGATCGAAGCTGTATGAAGCCGTCGATGAAATAACAACGACA
Source organism: Octopus bimaculoides (assembly GCF_001194135.2). Lineage (NCBI taxonomy): Eukaryota > Metazoa > Mollusca > Cephalopoda > Octopoda > Octopodidae > Octopus > Octopus bimaculoides. The sequence goes on along the minus strand of NC_068983.1, from coordinate 42,874,585 downwards.
AGGCCACACAGATTGCAGTCGCGTCTGATGGGAGGTGTCCAAAGGAGATGTGGAAAGAGGTAGGGCCAAATTAAAGTAGACAGAAGTTCCAAACGATGGTGCTTCGGAGTGATGGTGTTGTTGGTGAAGGGAACGCGAAATTGGGGACTTGATGGAAGGGCGACGGCGTAATTTCCAGGAGCATCAGCAGCTGGGTGGTGTATCCACGTTCGTTATAAACATGACAGACGTTCTACCATTATATCAAAGCAATTCTTTAAAATGTATTATTTCTTTTACAAGGTTTTTACATACGAGCAAGAATTGCATGATACTGTATGCATGTATGTATGTATGTATTATGCATGTATGTGTATGTGTGCGTGTGTGCGTGTGTTTGTGTGTGTGTGTGTGTGTGTGTGTGTGCGTGTGTGTGTGTGTGTGTGTGTGT
>NC_068983.1:42873416-42874145 GCF_001194135.2 Octopus bimaculoides | reverse complement strand
GTCGTAATCGGCGTCGTCGTAATCGTCGTCGTCGTCGTCGTTTAACGTCCGCTTTCCATGCTGATATGAGTTGGACGGTTTGACTGAGGGCTTGCAAGCCACAAGCCTGTACCAGGCACCAATCTGATCTGGCAGAGTTTCTACAATTGGATGCCTTTCCTAATGCCAATCACTCGGAGAGTGCTTTTTATGTGCCATTGGTATGGGTGCCAATCAGGTGGTACTGTCATCGGCCACGCCAATGACTTCACTTGACTCAACAGGTCTTCGCAAGTGCAGTTTATTGCCCAATGATTAAAGGGTACTCTTAAATGGGTCAGTTATGCTGCACTGGCATAGGCCACGGTTAGCGTCTCACTTGGCCTGCCAGGTCTTCTCATGCACAGCATATTTCCAAAGGTCTCGGTCACTAGTCATTGCCTCGGTGAGGCCTAATGTTCGAAGGTCGTGCTTCACCACCTCATCCCAGGTCTTCCTATATATATATATATATATATATATAGACTATGGCCGACACCGCCAGATATATATATATATATATATATAAAGCAGAGACTCTAGCAAAGAAGATCTGAAGAAGGAATTGTAATTCCGATATATCATCGGACTATAGATAACCAAATTACAACAGGTATATAGTCCATTTTTTATTCTATAGTGCATTATTATACCATTCTAAACTTTTTATTCTTTACGTATATATATATATATAGACTATAGCTGACACTG
>NC_068983.1:42869574-42872439 GCF_001194135.2 Octopus bimaculoides | reverse complement strand
GTGTGTTTGTGTGTCTGTGCTTGTCCCCCCACCACCATCGCTTGACAACCGATGCTGGTGTGTTTACGTCCCCGTAACTTAGCGGTTCGGCAAAAAGAATAAGTCCTGGGGTCGATTTTCTCGACTAAAGGCGGTGCTCCAGCATGGCCGCAGTCAAATGACTGAAACAAGTAAAAGAGTAAAAGAGAGTATATGAATTCAATTATGCATGGTAATACTAATAACCAGCTGTTCGGACACAATATAACTGAGTGGTTAAAATGTGAAACTTAAGTTTCAATCAGCAAATGTCTGTACAGGTTCAAACCTTACTCATACTAGAGACTTTTTTTTATACAACCTTGCCAGCATGGAAAATAGATGTTAAATGATGATGATGAGGAGGAGGAGGAGGAGGAGGATGAATTAAGGGGGCAAGATGGCAAAATCATTACCACACCGGACAAAATGCTTAATAGTATTCTTTGCGACTTTACATTCTGAGTTCAAATGCTGCCAGTATTGACTTCGCTGTTCATTCTTTCGGAGTCAATAAAATAAGTACCAGCTGAGTATGGCAGGGTCGATGTAATCGGCTCAGCTCCTTCCTTGAAGTTACAAAATTTGAAAGCAATATGTATATATATCATCATCATCATCATCATCATCGTTTAACGTCCGCTTTCCATGCTAGCATGGGTTGGACGATTTGACTGAGGACTGGCGAACCAGATGGCTGCACCAAGCTTCAATCTGATTTGGCAGAGTTTCTACAGCTGGATACCCTTCCTAATGCCAACCACTCCGAGAGTGTAGTGGGTGCTTTTACGTGCCACCGGCACGAGGGCCAATCCGGCAGTACTGGCAGCGGTCACGCACAAATGGTGTTTTTTACGTGCCACCTGCACAAGAGTCAGTCCAGCGGCACTGGCAACGACCTTGCTCGAATGTTTTGTTCACGTGCCACCGACACAAGTGCCAAATAATAATAATAATAATAATAATAATAATAATAATGGCTTCAAATATATTTCTTTTGCTTCTTTCAGTCATTGGACTGTGACCATGCTGGGGCACCACCTTGAAGGGTTTTAGCTGAACAGATTGACTCCATCCAGTACTTATTTTTCAAGTCTGGAACTAATTCTGTCATTCTTTTTTGATAAACCACTAAGTTACAGGTATGTAAACAAACCAACTCCAGTTATCAAGTTAGTGGGGGGGATAACCATAGACATGTACATACATGAAAGGCTTCCACACAGTCTCCATCTATCTAATTCACTCACAAGGCATTGGTCAGTCAGTGGCTATAATAGAAGACACTTGTTCAAGGTGCTGTGCAGTGGGAATGAACCTGAAACCACAAAACTGAAAAGCAAGTTTTTTAACCACATAGCATGCCTGTGCCTATTTTTATAATTATCTTAATTATTATTTATGATATTTAAATGAAATGCAACATCTTATTTTTTTCCATTAAAATTTTTTCTAACCAAAATTATGATTTTTTTCGGTCATTTTTTTTTCCAGAGTTAATTTCCTTTCATCAGAATTAGAAGATTATTCTGAACAGCAACTTTATTATTATATGAAACATTCAGCTAATTATCTGGACTATTTATTAACCTCATTATCTACATTATTAATTTCATTATCTGGATTAGTTTTGATCCCCTAAATCCTGTAAATGCCATAGACATAGCTCCTTACTCCATACCAAATTTAAAAAAATGTTATTTGTGATGTATCATCATCATCGTCATCATCGTCATCGTCATTGTCATCTTTGTCATCATCTTCTTCATCATCATCATCATCATCATCGTCATCATCATTTTAATGTCCACTTTTCCATGTTTACATTGGTCAGACAGTGTTTATTGAGACAGATCTTCTGAAGCTGGATGCTCTTCCTGTTGCAAACCATCACCTGTTTCTCTCATAGTTAGACATGTTTTTTTTTATGACAAACAGAAAATAAACAACCCCACTTCTGTAACGATGATGCTCATTTACAACTATCACATGACGTCTGCTCAAGGGTACACACAAATACACAAATACATATGTATAGATATATAACTTTGAGAGGTTTCGGCCAGTATAGGCCCAGGCCATGTCTAACTTAATAGCATCACCTGGTGAAGTCTTTTAGTCGTATATGGGGAACTCTAGCGAAGAGTTATTATTGTTGGAGACATATCCAGGTGTAGGAGGTTGGTCTGGGATTTTTTGAAGAAATTTGTCCAGTAAACATTTGAATTTTATGGGATCCGTTACCGTTTTGATGTATATATTAGGTCTCTTTCAGTTTCCATTTATCAAATCCACTTGCAAAGCTTTGATCAGCCCAGGGCTATATTAGAAAATACTTTCTGAAGATGTTGTGCAGAGGAACTGTACTCAAAACCACATACCAGAGAAGCAAGCTTTTTAACAACGCAGCAACAACTGCCCTTTATAATATATACAGGGAGACTTGGCAGGATTGTCATTCACCTACTGACATTCATTGACACTGCATCGAAGAAATCAGGGAACAAAAGAAAAAAGGAGGAAGAAAAAATGCACTCAACACCAGAGCTGAAGACACCTCCGAAAGAAGGGGCCCCAGCATGTTGAAAACGGTAGAGGAGTTGGGGCTGAAACCAGACATGGTTCCTCTTGATGATGTCTTTAGCCACTGGATCCTGTAAAGGAGTTGTTGAGGTAGCGAACCACTAAACGTGGTTGGAATTCCCTATATCCAATGTTGACCTTTATCTTTAGAATACTTACATGCAAGCTTATATATATTTCTATCTATCTATCTATCTATTTATCTATCTACCTGTTTGTCTGTCTATCTATCGATGTGTATATGTATGTGTGTATATATATATA
>NC_068983.1:42866061-42868307 GCF_001194135.2 Octopus bimaculoides | reverse complement strand
AACATATTTTTGTTGAAATACATTGCTTTTGCTTAAATTAATTTAGAAAATAATGAAGCATTTAGTAAAATAACTTTGTCATTATTTAGCTGGTGTTTGGAATAAAAATTAACATTAACCCATTACCTACCAGTGATCTCATATGAGATCACTTAAAAATTACAAATTTCGTAATTATCTGTCAATGTTTACACATATCTAACCTTTTTGCTATATTTACTAGGTATATTTCTCTGATATTCAAATGAGGTTTGCTAATTTTCATCCAATATCTCGCTTATTTCTATTTAAAATGTTATTTTGAAATGCTATTTTGAAATTTTATTTTGATCATTCCAGCATGTTTCCAAGGCTGTTTTATGCTAGAAATCAAAGTTTCATAAAAATAATTCCAGTTAATAGAATTATGGGAAGTAATGGGTTAAATTTTGAACGAAGGTTTTAATTTAGACCACTTTACATCCTGTGTTACCTCAGTCATGTAAAAATACCCTGCTTTTGTTTCAGTTTATTTTGAAAATATTAAAGAATTTAGCAAAATAACTTTGTCGTTATTTAGCTGGTGTTTGGAACATAAATTGATAAATTTTTATGGAACGTCTTAATTTAGATAACCTTAAATCTTTTGTAATGATATTTCTGTTGAAGTACATCGCTTTTGTTTAAATTAATTTTGAAAATAATGAAAAATTTAGTGAAGTAATTTTGCCATTGTCAAGTTGGTATTTGGAACATAAATTAACACGAAATTTTGATGGGAAATTTAAACAGGAAGTTAATATCATAAAGTCAAGGGTGGTCTGGGGCAAAATGATATCGAAGAGGTTTTAAGGAAAAAGAGTGGAAAGCAAGTTCCTGAGTAGCCATGTCTGTGATACATATCTTCGTTTTTCAATTTCAATAAACGCAATTATTGAATTTTGGGATATTCTTTAGCCATTGAAGAATATCTCAAAGCATGAGTATGAGAAAATCTGTTAGAAATAGTGGCCAATTCTCACTCAAATCAGATATTCTTCTCTATTCTAGGCCCAAGGACTGAAATTTTGGGGGAACGGGCTAGTCAATTAGGTCAACCCAATACACAACTGGTACTTAATTTATCAATCCCAAAAGGATGAAAGGCAAAGTCGACCTTGGCAGACTCACATCAGATATTCTTTTCTACTCTAGTAGAAATAGTGGCCAATTCTCACTCAAATCAGATATTCAGGCCCAAGGGCTGAAATTTTGGGGGAACGGGCCAGTTAATTAGATCGACTCCAGTACACAACCGTTACTTAATTTATCAACCCCAAAAGGATGAAGGGCAAAGTTGACCTCAGCGGAATCAAATCAGATATTGAACAATGTAGCCTAGAAATACTATTCATGTAAACAGGACAGAGTGGTCAAGGCTGGAGTGCCTAGGCTTGCTCAATCAGGACTTGTCTAAGGTTAGTTATTTATCAAAGTAATGTGCTGGATCACTAGTTACTGGTGACTGTCATCGAAGCACACGGCCCTATAACAGTGATGGTAAACCCAGGTTGTCAAAATCTCAAGTTCTATAATAATTCTATTACTGATGTCACTCACATATATCACATGCATTACATTAATGCTTTTAACTTTTATTATTTTACTTGTTTCACTCATTAAACTGTGGCCATGCTGGAGTACTGCCTTGAAGTGATTTTTTAGTAGAGTAAATTTACCTCAGTATTTAATTCTTTTTTTAAAGCCCGTTACTTTTTTCCATCAGTCTCTGTTATTGCTTCACTAATTTTTTTTCTTTGAGAACAATTCGGTCTTAATAGAGTCATTACATGTGATCTTCTTCTAGCACATTAGCAGTCCACTTAGTCATCTCTTTCATATATACATATACAATAATCCTTTGAGATCTCAGATAATTTTTTCTGAAACTCCTGATTCTTTTAACGTGCTAGTTCCCTGGTATTAAATTGATATTAATTAATATCCAATCTTTTACCTTACTATATATATATATATATATATATATATATATATATATATACACGTCACATATATTGGAGTTTCTTACATCAGTTAAAATGTCTAATTGATGCACACCGTTGTCTATATCCTCCCTGCTAAGATTGGCGCATTGCTCCACTTTGTTGTTCCTGACGGATTTATTTTGAATGCATCCATCGAAACATATGTCGATGATATGAAGATATAAATGATTTATTACCATCTTGAGCGTTTGTTTCCATTTTTAATTTTTCCTGTATATATAT
>NC_068983.1:42862857-42865467 GCF_001194135.2 Octopus bimaculoides | reverse complement strand
GTGTGTGTGTGTGTGTGTGTGTGTGCGTGTATGTGCGTGTGTGTATGTTTGTATGTGTTTTTGTCTGTGTTTGTTTCCCACCACCACTTGAGAACCAGTGTTGGTGTGTTGACGTCTCTGTAACTTAGCAGTTAGGCAAAAAGCGAGCGATGGAGTAAGTATCGGGCTTTTTTTTTTTTTTTACAAAAAAAAAGTACTGTGATCGATTAAATTTAACTTAAAATTCTTCAAAGCGGTGCCCCAGCATGGCCGCGGTCTAATGTTTGAAACAAGTAAAAGGTAAACGATAAAAATGCATGCGGACACACATTCAAGCGGTGAAATGGAATTTAATTAATCAACGCCAGTATATGACTGGTACTTATTGAGCTTGGAAAAATGGTAAAATTAAGCTTGGTGAGAACTCCACATAATGTGTCTCTTGACTCGTTAAAAGAGCACTGAAATACCTCTAAAGCCACACCTTATTCTTATATTCTTTTCGAAAAGAAATACAGACGGCAGAAAGTATAAGCTTAGATACACAATGTCTTGATAAAAGACGTGATAAGGACGGTTTTTGTTGTGTAAGTGCAACAAGTGCAGTTATACGTTAAATCTCAACTAATACTGCATAATACTGCTTGTTAGTACTATTGAGAATCATGAATTTCTGCCCCACCGCACAATCATATACGCGTGCGCGCACATACACGTACGCACGAGTGCACTCGTACGCGCATACACACATGCTCTCTCTCATTCTCTCTCTCTCTCTCTCTCTCTCACACACACACACACACACACACACACACATACATATCTCAAACTTATACATATCTCGGACCATTGCGATCTTATCTCATTGGTTGCTTTGCTGTTATTTATTAAAACGGCTATGGTAGTAACACTGCTTACCGTGTTATTGATTGTAGTCAACAACAAAGTCAGTTTGCGTTGCTCTATTTCGTTCGTGGAGCACTAAAAACCTGGCTACAAATAAATATTAATACAGAGTTGTTCGGGTGAAGCACTGTGTGACATTGAAAGATTAAAACTTGTTTAAAAGCCGAAACAATGCAAAATGAATGAAATATATACGTAAAAATAGAATAAAAGTTAATGTTTTACCTCGGATTTCTTCGATATTTTAAAGCTAGAACCTCTTCCTCAGGACACGTGGAGAAATGGGAGATTGCTGTATCATAATCTATTATGCTTAAAATATACACATCCGAATAAATTAGTCTTTCTCGCACTAGATAATTTCTGATTCTGTTATCAATTTACCTTTCCACACTTGGCAGGCACTTTAACACGAAACCGTTCGGTAACGTGAACTGGTTGTCATGAGACTTGATTTATAATACTACATAATATATTATACCGGATTTTCCCGTCAAACAACCAAGAATATAGCTGTTATACTATCCACACAGAAGACTTGTTTTCAGTTGTGAAAGTTTGTTTAGGATCAGTCGCATATTTTTGCGGTGTTGGTCGCAGAAAGTTGGAGCAAATCTTCGCCACAAACTCAATGGAAAGCATAACCATACCCCAGGCTTTTCTTATTAAAGTTCTCCAGCTTCTAGATTAGTTGCCTTCACTGTGGCTCAGAGTCCAAGGCAGCCTTGTAGGATGAATGTGTGTGTGTATATATATATGTATATATATATATATTAGAAAAAATAAGGTACTCAGAAATCTGGATGGTTGTACATATACAAATATTTATTAACATGTCACATATTTTTACAAATCACATATAAGCGCTTTCATTTACACTAATAGATTCTTCAGGTTTAAATTTTGTGAAGGGATTTTTCTCTTTTTATAGTATTAGTGAATGGGTTGGGGTGGAGAGAGGGGGGGGGGAAGAAATGTAATATGGAATGCATAAGGTAGGAAAAGAGGGAGACGAATGGGGAGATAGTGTAAGGAGAAAGTGAGAGTGTATGTTTGTGTGTGTGTGTGCGTGTGTGTGAGCGTGTGTGTGCGTGTGTGTGTGTGTGTGTGTGTGCATGTGTATCTGAAAGGAAGCATTTTGAGCAAGAGAGAGGTTATGAGAGGTAATGGTGTCAATAAGACCGAAAGGTGTCAGGTAATGCTGAGTAAGTGCTATGAACAGACTACAGCTAAGCTCCAGGTTCGGTGATTATGCGAATGAGGAGTCCAACGTAGGTCATATATCAGCATGTGTATATATAAAAAAATTTTCAGAATGCGATAAAAATCCAAAGCTATGAAATATTTTAGAACATTTATAAATAGAAGGTCTTACAGCTGTTTCCGGGATATTTTATATACCGCTTCATCGGAGACGGTGTGAGAAAATGGTTAAGCAATAGATATAAGATATGAAATAGAGAGTGAAGTGGAGGAATAAAAATAGATGTGAGATATGCAGGGATATTGCATCTATAGATCCATTGTTTAGGCAGAATGTACACCATTCTAAAAATAGATGTGAGATATGCAGGGATATTGCATCTATAGATCCATTGTTTAGGCAGAATGTACACCATTCTGCCTAAACAATGGATCTATAGATGCAATATCCCTGCATATCTCACATCTATTTTTATTCCTCCACTTCACTCTATTTCATATATATATACATACATATATATA
>NC_068983.1:42860646-42862728 GCF_001194135.2 Octopus bimaculoides | reverse complement strand
ATATATTTATATATATATAAGTATATATGTATGTATGTATGTATGTATGTATGCATGTATGTATGTATATATGTATGTATGTATGCATGTATGTATGTGTGTGTGTGTCTTTGTGTCTGTGTTCGTCCCACCATCGCTTGACGACCGGTGTTGGTGTGTTTACGTCAGCGTAACTTAGCGGTTTGACAAAAGAGGCCGATAGAATAAGTACTAGACGTACAGAGAATAAGTCCTGGGGTCGATTTCTTCGACTAACATCTTTCGAGGCTGTGCTCCAGCATGGCGGCAGTCAGATTGCTGAAACAAGTAAAAGAATAAAAGAACATATACACACGTAAATTGTGTGTGTTTATGTGTGTGTGTGTGTGTGGCTGTGTGTGTATGCGTGTGTATATGTGTGTGTATGTGTGTGTGTGTGTGTGTGTGTGTGTGTGTGTGTGTGGGCGTGCGAGCGTGTGTGCTATTGATGTATAAACAACATTAAATATATCCGTGATATTTAATAGCTCAATTATTAACACATCGTTAAACAGCAGTATATTATTGGAGTGTAGTAAATATTAATGGAGTAAACTTGCATGTATATATACAGAATCACATTTAAATTAATTTATTACGTATGTTAACCACGTAATTATATAAATGATATTTTTAACTTCATTGAAATAGCTTTCGAACAACACAGATTATGGTTCAATTTTAAAATTTAAGTTATTCTGCATTTTAATTATCGCACACACACACATAAACACCTATACACACACATATACACCACACACACAACACATACATGCGCACACAGACATATACACACCATACACATGCATACATACACACGTATACATATTTACATATACATACACACATACACATATATTTGTTTTATGCCTTTATATATATAAACACAGTTTAAAATTAAACTGAAACATTACTCAATACTTTCCAATAGCGTATATATCTTCATTAGCTTTTTGCAAGGAAAATGCTGACAGTGACTTCCAAGTGTCATCTTAATCACCTTAACCAGATAGTCTGATGATGCTAATATATGTGTACAAGTTAATACATGGGTTTGTGTGAGTGTGTGAGTGTGTGTGTGTGAGGGTATATGTGTGTGTGTGTGTGTGTGTGTGTGAGTGTGTATGTGTGAGGGTGTGTGTGTGTGTGTGTGTGTGTGTGTGTGTGTGTGTGTGTGAGTCTGTGTCTGTCTGTGTGAAGGACGGTCGAGCTTCGCTAATGATTTAAAATTGTTGTAGAAGAAGGTTTTGCGTACCTCATCAAACTCCACTTTGTCATTTACCATGAGCTCGTCCTTGTTCTTAAGCACCGTCACCTCCGACTTATAAGGGTACCATCTCTCAACTACATCCTTTTAGACTCTTCAATTCCTCTGCAACCTGCATCAGTTTCTTCAATCCATAATTCGCGATGTCACTTTCCAGATGTTCTCTTCTCTTTGCAGAGAACGGAACACTCAAGAGAATCATTCATGTTCCTCTTCACCTCTTCATACTTTTTGCGTTTCTCTTGCATGACCATTTGCTCCAAGATGCTTCCTTTAAGCTTCCGCTGGTTCTTTGTAGTTTTCGGCCTCCACATGCAGCTTTTAAATTTCTGGACAGAGCTGGAAACACATAGCTCAGTAGCAAGCCTTAAAATGAACCGCACGAAAACAACATGCATGCGGTCTAAAGATGTAGCAGAAACTTTCAAAATACAAAGACCTGGGAATAGAGGTAACTCGAATGTGGAATCTAAAAACAGAAACAATTCCTATCATAGTAGGTGCCTTAGGTATAATAAAAAAAATATTCAGACAAATACATAACAAAAACACCAGGACTGACAAGTATACGTAACATACAAAAAATAGCACTACGAGGCACTGCACACATCCTATGTAAAGCACTTTCAGTACAGTAACTATAAGAGTATCACAGCAAACCACAGCACATACCCAAGGCACACAGAGCTGCGCTCGGTAGTGCAGTGAAAGCACGTTATGAAAATAAGACTACTGAATAATAATAATAATAATAATAATAATAATAATAATAATAATAATAATAATAATAATAATAA
>NC_068983.1:42856074-42858271 GCF_001194135.2 Octopus bimaculoides | reverse complement strand
GGAACAACTTATGTACTGAGAAGAGCATTATCACTGTGAAAACAACATCCATTCATGAATTTATTTATTTTTTTTAATTACATATTTTACCTGTGAATTTGCGTGTGTAAACTGGGAATGCATACAATGAGCTTCTCTGCCCTAGGTGTACGGAAAACACTCGGCGAGAAATGGAAGAAAATTTGAAGAAAGAAGAAAAAAAAAACATAATAATAAGAAGAAAGAAAGAAAGAAAGAAAGAAAGAAAGAAAGAAAGAAAGAAAGAAAGAAAGAAAGAAAGGGAAAATCGTTAGAGAACAGTGGAAGAATAGTCGAATTTGCACTACAACGAAAATAAGCAATAGAACAATATTGCTTTTGTCTCACACCATATAATGATTTGAAGTTAGTGTTTTAATACTCTTTGCATTAAATGTGTTAACGCTAATACAACTATGTTTATTTCTAACAAACAACAACAGCAACTTCAGAAATGGGGCAGAGAAGTAGTGGCCGATGATTAAATTTCTACAGAAAAGTTTATGGGTTTAAATAAATGCATTCCGACGTCCCTCTACACCCTGCCAACCACGGCAGACTAATTAAATGCTAACTCACGGATTCTCCCTATGTTAAGGATGTTAAGAGTGACTTCATAATAATATAGTAATATAAAATTGGTTGCCAGGAGACTAAGGGGGCTCACGCGCAACTACAATACTATCGTTTAATTCTTTTGTTTTTTGTTAAAAGTATTGTTTTCAACTGTCTATAAACACAGCCAGGCTGAAATAAAGCATTCTTCCAGGTGTGAATTAAAAAAATTCTCAAACTTGAGGGGATGGGCCCATTAGATACTCACATGGGCCCCTATATATGGATTCTAATGGCGCAGGGGCCCACTTGCCATCGGGCAAGTTGGCAACCTGGCCAGTCCGCCACTGGATACAACCCTGTTAAGTACGAAATATTGATCATGTTGTGCAGTCTTCTTGTGCCTACGGAGTATCTCAACAAGCAAAAATTTGCAAAAACCTGGTGGGATCACAATCACCTCCAGAGCTTGAAAATGATCACATCGCACTCCTCTGGAACTTCACCATTCAAACTGACAGAAAGATAGATGCGAATAGGCCAGACATTATATTGAAAGACTTCAGACAAAAATCATACTTCCTCATTGATATGGCTATCCCAATCGCCATTAACGTAGCTGTCAAGACCTACCAAAAACTGAGCAAGTATAAAGACCTTGAGATAGAAATTGGCAAAATGTGGAAGCTGAAGACAAAAACAATACCTGTTGTCATAAGTGCCCTAGAAATGATAGCAAAAGCGGTTGATTGCTACCTAACTCAGATACCAAGAAAGCCCCCAAAAGGCAGAGATTCGAAAGACAGTGCTCATGGGAACTGCCCATATCCTATGTAAAATACTGTTTATGTAATCTCAAATTTAATTTTAAGACAAACTCGTAATTTTCTTGTTTTCTTAAACATTCTCTAGAACATTCTCTATGGGCAAAACCAAATATATGACACCTTAGGCATAACACCAGCATGAGCTTCTAACTTATTGTCACTTGAGATTTCTGGGTGAGACTTGGAGTCAGCTTGTACAAATACAAAGCAAATGTCAAACATATGATGATGATAATAATAATAATAATAATAATAATAATAATAATAATAATAATAATAATAAATCTTGAGAAATACATGAAACAAATAGGGGCTGCAATAAAGGTGGAGCACTTGCAGAAAACAGCACTGCTTGGAACCGCTCTAATACACCGGAAGATGCTCGAAAAATAAGAGGTGTGAACAGCTGACACCGTAGTACATCTCCAGCCTTAGAAGTTGTGCAAAGGTAATAATAATAATAATATTTTCTACTCTAGGTACAAGACATGAAATTTTGGGGGAGTCGATTAGATCAACCTCAGTACGCAACTGGTACTTAATTTATCGACCCCGAAAGGATGAAAGGCAAAGTCGACCTCGGCGGAATTTGAACTCAGAACGTTTCTGCCAGCTCGCCGCCTTTAAAATATTCTTTTCTACTCCAGGCAGGAGGTCCGAAATTTGGGGTCGATATAATTATCGACTCCAGTACGCAACTGGTATTTAATTTATCGACCCCCGGAAGAATGAAAGGTTAAGTTGACCTCGGCGGTATTTGAACTCAGAACGTAAAGACAGACGAAATGCCACTAAGT
>NC_068983.1:42854543-42856003 GCF_001194135.2 Octopus bimaculoides | reverse complement strand
CTGTTTGCAGCTGTACGTGGAAAATATATGGCAAGACGAAGAATTTTAACATTGAAAATAAGATTACTTGGTTTTCTATGTTCACCTATAACGTTTTTCGTTTTCTAAATTGTACTTTCATTCATACGAGGGAGCGTAGGGAAGAAAGAAATAGAGAGAGAGAAAGAGATAAAGGAGGAAAGAAAAGAAAAGAGAAGGAAAGAGAAAGACAGATAAAGAAAGAGAGAGAGAGAGAGAGAGAGAGAGAGAGAGGTGTCTGTTGACTTGCAAGTTGTTAATAACTGTTTGTTTATTAATGACCTCAGCCAAACTAGTTTTAAAGTTACACAAACCAATTCATTTTCGAGGATCTTCTAAACATTAATCAAGCATTTTATCAATTTAATTAATTTATTTATTTATGTCTTCCACTCCTTTTCTTCTCTCCCTCTCCTCACCTCTCTCTCCCCTTTTTTCTTTCTCTCTCTGTCTCTTCCCCCCATCTCTCTCCCTCCTTCTCCCTTTCTCACTCTTATATATGAGCTCAGTTCGTTTAGCGAGATCATTCAACGCGTAGAAGCAACCAAAAGGAATTAGCATTGAAAAAAAAAACCAAAAAAAAAAGCCATTATAAATGATTTATGTTTTCTTCAGGCTGGCAGAGAATCGTTAGAGCGTCGAAGAAATGCTAAGAGCTTTTAGTTCTGGCTCTTTACGTTCTGAGTTCAAATGCTACCGAGGTCACTCTTACCTTTCATCGTTTCAGGGTCGATAAAGTAAAGTACCTGATAGGTACTTGCATTCGATCGCATCAGCTAATTCCCTTCAAAACGACATTCCTTGTTCCTTAATTAAAAACTGTCATTAGGGTGATTTATATCATTGTTTTACTTGTTTAAGTCATTAGACTGCGGCCATGCTGGGGCATAGCCGTGAAGAGATTTTAGTCGAATGAATCAACCGCAGAGCTTATTTTTCTTTCAGACCTGATATTTATTTTATCGGTCTCTTTTGCCGAACTGCTATGTTACGGGGATGTAAACACACCAACACCGGTGGTCAAGCAGTGGTGAGGGACAAACACGGACAAAAAGACACACACACATACAAACATATACGACGGGCTTCTTTCAGTTTCCGTCTACCAAATTCACTCACAAGACTGGTCGTCCCGAGGCTATAATAGAAGATACTTGCCCATGATTCCATGTGGTTCGTTACTTTCTTGTTTTCAACCTTTGATCCAGGCCCTGACTGATTACACCCTACTGGAAGCGTTATAAGATCTCAAAGGAGATAGCAAATGTCAAATATGGGGTTGGGTGCTAAAAGAGCTGGCGAATTTTTGTAGAACTAAAGTATTTAAAGCTGATACAATATTTTCATTTCAAACACATTTTCAAAAGATTTTTTTTATCGGGATTAAAACACGGATAAAACATCGTCTTATCTCTGTTTAATAATAGCCTATATAAATATTG
>NC_068983.1:42852749-42854353 GCF_001194135.2 Octopus bimaculoides | reverse complement strand
GAGAGAGAGAGAGAGAGAGAGAGAGAGAGAGAGAGAGAGAGAGAGAGCCTAATTGTAGCAGCCTAAGATCAAGCGATAAAAACAAACAATTTGAGAAAAAATATATATGGAGAGAATGCGTCAGAAAAATGTAGAGCCTGTTGAACTTGGAGAGAGAGACAGTGGCACACGTTGTGGAAGAATGACCCAAGTTGGCACAGGAGTAATATAAGAAATGGGCAAGAAGTTAGAAAATAATAGACCGGAAATAACAATTATAGATAAGGAAAAGCGAAGTTGCTTACTTATCGATCCATCGTGTCCGTTTGATTCCAGAATCGTAAGAAAGAGGACGGAAAACAACAACAACAACAAAATACAATCTCCCAAAATTTGAAATAAGAAAAATGTGGAGCATGAGAACAGTAAAGGTCCGGTCTATAATAGTTGGTGCGTTGGGAACAGTAAGCAAAGATATAGATAGATAGATAGATAGATAGATAGATAGATAGATAGATAGATAGATAGATAGATAGATAGATAGATAATAATAATAATAATAATGATAATAATAATAATAATAATAATAATAATAATTATTATTATTATTATTATTATTATTATTATTATTATTATTATTATTGTTATTATGGCACTGGAATCCTGAAGTGGAGAGAGGAGGAGGTAAAGAAGTTGGACAGGAAAACAAGAAACCTCCTAACGATGCATGGAGTCCATCATCCACGTGTAGACACTGATCGTCTATACATGAAGAGAGCAAGTGGAGGAAGGGGGCAGATAAGTATGGAAGACTGCGTACGTATCGGTCTCCGGAGTTTAATGAGATACTTATGCGAAAGTAAGGAAACCTTGCTAGTGTTAGTTAGGAACGAAGGAGTATTGAAAACAGAGAAGCAAAAAGGGAGAAAAAACAAGTAAAAAAAGTACTAAAAAGGACATGCAGTAGCATTACGCAACAATTCCATGCAGACACAACTGAAGTTGTTGGGCGGGATTGGCTGAAGAAAGGAATATTGAAAAAAGAGACTGAGAGCACTATACTGGCAGCGCAAGACAAAGTTTTGGTCACGAATTGGAGGGTTAATCTAAGGAATGAGCAAGTGTCTCCACAGTGCCTTATCTGTAATAGAGTGGACGAAACCATTGCTCATATCGCGAACCAATGCTTAGACTTGCCCCAAAACACTACAAGTTGCGGCTATGCGATGAGGGAGTGAAAGTGCTACATCGGAAACTAAGCGAAAATGGAAGCTAGAGAGAGGCAAGACGTGGTATGAGTACAAACTGCAGGAAGTGGCGGAGTCGGAGACTAGCAAAATCCTCTGGGATTTCCCAAAACAAACAAATAAGGTGCTAGAGCATAATAGACCTGAGCTAGTGGTGGTCTACAAGATGCACCACGCATACGCTATAGATGATGTTGCGTGCCCCTTTGATCCACGAATAGTCAAGAAGGAAGGCGAAAAAATAGATAAATATAACCCTCTTAAGTACGAAATAGCCCGGCTATGGAAAATGAAGAAGGCGAAGATAGTACTAATTATTGTTGGGTCCATGAGAACAGTATCGGAAAACATCAAAAGGAATATAAAGGAAATTGGAAT
>NC_068983.1:42851009-42852474 GCF_001194135.2 Octopus bimaculoides | reverse complement strand
ATATATGAAATTTTGAATTTAGTTCACGGAGCCCCAGTACTACCTTAGCGGTTCACCAGGGATCCGTGAACCACAGGTTGGGAACCACAGGTTGGGAACCACAGGTTGGGAACCACAGGTTGGGAACCACTGTATTAGATTGTTGAGAAGAACAAATAGCATCGTGCTGTAGGCTGCAGACAGCAAGCCTGCTACGCATGCAAGACTCCAGGAGTTACAACAAAACCTGCGATAAAAACAATAATAATAATTGTTTCTACTTTTTGCACAAGTCCAACAATTTTGAGGGGAAAGAACAAGATCCCAGCGCTTGACTGGAACCTTATTTTATCGATTCCGAAAAGATGAAAGACAAAGTTGATGTCGGCGGCATTTGAGCTTAGAACGTAAAGCGTAGATTGTCCTCACCTCTAATCTTTTAAGTTTCGCTTTTACCAATACACTTACGCAATCTGAAACCCACACAGATGAAATGACACCTCGCTACCCAGTTGTATTTGGTAACTGACGACAAGAAATAATCAAAACTACTTAAGATGGGACAGTTTATTTAAGGCGTGTTCGTGTGCTGGAAAAACAAAGGTGAAATCCCCTTTAGGAAGAGTCACATTCGCAATAATCACTCAGAGAACACATAAACCCTTCAAAACTTTCGTGTACACATCGAATACGCATAAAACCTTTAAAACTTTCAGGCAATTACAAACCTTTAACTTTTCCGCGACATGTAATATAAAGTATCAATACCATCCAGGGCCGTCGCTAAGCCCCTGCGGTCGAAGAGGGCCTATGTGGTTGAGGAGCCTAATGTGAAGATCAAAGTACGTAGATGAGTTATCTATTTACTTTGTTTAAGATGTTGAACAAGAATCAAACTATGTTAACTGAAAATTTCAAGATATAAAATGGTAATACACTGTATCAGCGAAGGTTCTTGTAAAAATATTGCATTGGACCACGAACGTCCCTACCTAAATATGTTCTTTAGGATAACGTGAAATATTGAACTTCAGATAAGATAAAGTAAAATATAGCTATGAATAAAAGGTGTGTAGATTATGAATTTTGATTAAAGGGATGGGGCCTCGAAACAAAAAGTTTAAAGGGGCCTCTAAAAGTCAAGCGACACGCCCGACACCGTCCATTTTAGCGATACTAGGCAGCTCATATCTACATCTGATACGATATTATACATTCTTATTCACGCTAACATCAAATTGAACTTCGCATTATGTTATACTGGGATAATTATGTCATCCCGTCGCGATTTGAACAGTTTCTTACTCTTTCAATAACTTCTTTTGTAATTCTCGAATATCAAATTCCACTCGTTTATACAAAACAATTTGAAACCATCAAATATTACGAATCTTTTTACTTAGACCTACGGCTTCCATTACTTTACTGTCTACATGACTTATTAGATAACATATTTAACCTAGTTTGCTCTTTCTCACTCCCTTCA
>NC_068983.1:42843440-42850880 GCF_001194135.2 Octopus bimaculoides | reverse complement strand
ATATATTGTGTGTGTAAGTATATGTATATAGTATTCTATTCTCTTCTCTTTTCTTTGCATCTTACTTTTTAACCTACATATGATACAAGACATACTTGTTTGCATTTATATAGTTTTTTTTATATATGTTCTTTTATTCTGTTTTTGTTTTATAGCCTTCTTGTTTGCACTTTATCCTCTTATTTATCATTCATCCTGAAAGCTTCAGGCAATTTTAACAACCTCTGTATATTTCTATGCATTTCGCCATGAATCTTCCCTCGCCTGCTCTTCGAACCATTCTTACCTTTCCAGTTTGTGTGTGTGTGTGTGTGTGTGTGTGTGTGTGTGTGTGTGTGTGTGTGTGTGTGTGTGTGTGTGTGTGTGTGTGTGTGTGTGTGTGAAGGGTGACTACTGGTACTTAAGGCAAAGTATATAATTAGTAAAATTACAATAATATAATTGAAGTAGGATACATACTTTCTTGCCAGCTGTCTCTCATAAACCTGTAAGATTTATGTTAAAATCTGATTTGCTCTATGCATTCATTTATAAATTACCTTAGACGGACATTGCATGCCCTACATTCACATGGGTAACACCACTGTTATGTGTGTGTGTGTGTGTGTGTGTGTGTGTGTGTATGTGTGTATGCCAGTGTATGTATGTATGTATGTATGTACGTATGAATGTATGTGTTTGTATGTATGTATGTATAAGTGTTTGTATGTATGTATGTATAAGTGTTTGTATATATGTATGTATGAATGTATGTGTTTGTATGTATGTATATACGTGTTGGTATGTATGTGTGTTTATGTGTATGTATGTGTGTATGTATGTATGTGTGTGTGTATGTATGTATGCATGTATGTATGTATGTATGTATGTATGTGTGTGTATGTATGTATGTATGTATGTATGTATGTGTGTATGTATGTATGTATGTGTATGTATGTACGTATGTATGTAGGTGTTAAGCCCTCTGAATACCTTTCGCAAGAGGTGCCTATTGTTGCCACTTCTGTGGAAATGAGCGTAAGTCCCAAGTAGAAGTGAAAAGTACACGTGGCTTTTCAGTTTTGCTAGGTTACAACCGTTATGTGTAAATGTGTGGGCGTGTTTGTACATAGCTACATATAATGTCTATAGTCTCGTAAACCCGTTTAAACTACCTCTTAAAATACTAAACAACGCACATGTCGAAGTAGTTTTCTTCTATTTTCTATTTTCTATTTTCTATTTTACATATATCCTTTCTTTTCTCTGCTTCTTTCGTCCATCCTCTTGATTCGCTTGGCTCTTCTTCTTGTTATGTTCAGCCTTATAATCTTTACAGGCGCGGTCCCAGGAATTTTTCGAAGGAAGAGCACAAGGTCAGAAGGGATTATAATTCTAGGAGAAAAGGGCGTAATAACATTATTTAGAAAAGCGCACTTCTTTACTTGAGGGGAGCACATGCCCCCAAGGACAGCACCATTTCGGTCCGCCCCTGCTTTATGTATGCATTTGTTTTCTTTTCTATCAATTTAGAGTTAATTTTGACTGGTCGCCTCCTTGGTAGCAAGGTTGTGACATAAAGTGTCTTGTTTTGTTCATCATTCTTTAAATCAGTTGTTCTCAACCATTTTTGTTTTCCTGTGGAACCCTTTGGTTACTATTTTAATCTGAGGTACCCTGCCTCCACAGTGATTTGATTTTTTAGAACAAGCTTTATAGATACTTCTTTCGAAATTCCTATTTTGTTTTTCACACGTTCACTTGCGTAAGTTTACAACAGAACATATTTCATTGGCTGGAAATGTGAAACTGTGCAAAATGGGTGCTTCTCGCAATGAATACATCGAAAACAAAATTTTGTCATAGACCCTCAATTTACTATTTTGCTTGTTTGGACCCCTCCAAAATCTGATATGGACCCTAGGGGTCATATGGATCATGATTGAGAACCCCCTGCTTTAAATCATAAGATGCTGCAGACTTTCATTGTCGTCGATATCATCGTCATTTGTAGCATCTAAAGTAGAAAGTTGCGTTTTCTATTACGAATCCAAGTTTAGTTTTTTAAAATATTTCCAGCCTTATAAACTTTAAGTGTCCTCTCTGCATTTTCTAATACTAATCCCTTATATCATTTTTCGCAAGCACCCGCAAGAAGCTCCATGTCAGGGTATGCAGCGGCTTTTATTCTTTACATATTCAAATGATGTCGGTTTAACACCTGTGTTTGTGCATTGTTGTACGGACACCTGTAAAGAACGCTATAGCTACACATTTTTAAATGCAGACTTTGATGTACGTACACCTCTAGAGAACGCTATAGCTATACATTCTTAAATGCATACATTGGTGTACGTACACATGTATGGAACAAAATAGCTACGCATTCTTAAATTCATACATTGGTGTACGTACACCTGTAGAGAACGCCATAGTTACACATTTTTAAATGCATACATTGATGTACGCACACATGTATGGAACGCTGTCGTCACATACCTTTAAGTGCATACTTTGCTGTACATATGCCTGTATGGAATGCTATATCCACCCATTTGTAAGTATACTTCGCTGTGTATATATACTTCCAGGAAACGCTATATTAACACATTTATAGAGGGATTTCTATCCATCGATGAAGATTCAGTTGTTCGATCAACTAATTTTTTCTTACTAAATTAATTCCAATTTGGACTCAGTATGGCACAGTGTACACAAATTTGACCTTTGAATTACAAATATACTCTTAATTTCTATTTAATTTCACTTGCAAGATATAGAAAAAGCCGAGGCTATAGAAAATGACACTTGTCCAAGATGCCATGCTGTGAGATTGACCTCGGGATCTTGTGGTTGCAAAGCGAACATTTCAACCATTTGGCCATACTTCGTTTACACATATCTGTTTATGTGGCACTCCATCTGTTGCGACGACGAGGGTTCCAGTTGATCCGATCGACGGAACAGCCTGCTCGTGAAATTAACGTGCAAGTGGCTGAGCACTCCACAGACACGTGTGCCCTTAATGTAATTCTCAGGGAGATTCAGCGTGACATAGAGTGTGACAAGGCTGGCCCTTTTAAATACAAGTACAACAGAAACAGGAAGAAAGAGTAAGAGAAAGTTGTCGTGAAAGAGTACAGCAGGGTTCGCCACCACCCCTGCCGGTGCCTCGTGGAGCTTTAGTTGTTTTCGCTCAATAAACACTCACAATGCACGGTCTGGGAATCGAAACCACAACCCTACAACCGCAAGTCCGCTGCCCTAACCACTGGGCCATTGTGCCTCCACACACATATCTGTATATTAACAGTCAATGATTTTCCGCTGATGATACATTTATTTGACCAACTGAACTTCCTGTACTTTGAATTAGCGTGTAACTGGCTGAATATCCCACAGATAACTGGACTCCTAATACAATTCTAATGGTGTGATAAAGTTAAACCATTGAGCTGCAGGTACAATCCATCCGATAGGTTTTTACACAGTTTCCGTCTACCCAATTTAACTCAAAAGGATATTATTTAAACTAAGGTTGACATCAAGGAAGTACAAGACAGTAACTGGCATCCCATCGGTTACGACGGCATGTTTTTCAGTTGATCCGATCAACGGAGCAACCTGCTCTTGAAATTAAAGTGCATGTGGCTGAGCAATCCACAGACAAGTGTACCCTTGATATAGCTCTCAGAATATGACAAGGCTGGCCTTCTGAAAAACAAGGACAACTCATTTTTGCCAAGTGACTTGAATGGAACACCGAGAAATAAAGTGCCTTGCTCAAAGGCGCAATGCGCTACAAGGAACCGAGCTCACGTTCAGACGATCGTGAGTTGAACACCCTAACCGCTTGCCTACACGCCTTCACAAATTCTTTTCTTTTCTACTTTAGGCACAAAGTCCAAAATTTTTGGAGAGGGAGCCAGTCGATTATATCGACTCCAGTGTGCAACTGGTACTTAATTTATCGACCCTAAAAGGATGAAAGGCAAAGTCGACCTCGGTGGAAGTTGAACTCAGATCGTAAAATAGAGGAAATACCGCCAAGCATTTCACCAGGTGTGCTAACCTTTTTTATTTCTTCATTGCCCACAAGGGGCTAAACATAGAGGGGACGAACAAGGACAGACAAAGGGATTAAGTCGATTACATTGACCCCAGTACGCAACTGGTACTTAATTTATCGAGCCCGAAAGGATGAAAGGCAAAGTCGACCTCGGTGGAATTTGAACTCAGAACGTAACGGCAGACGAAATACCGCTAAGCATTTCGCCCGGCGTGCTAACGATTCTGCCTGCTCGCCGCCTTCTAACGTTTCTGCCAGCTCACTGCCCTCACGCCTTCACAAATTCAAGACAGTAATGTTGTAACGTTGGTCTAGAGTTATATTAAGCCATGTTGACTGAAAAGAATTATGAAAATACGTTTCCAATTCTATCATTTGTTGGGAATTAATGATGTTCATGATTAATAGGCCATAATCTCGATAGAGAATTCTTTCAACTTGAAGAGAACTTTGTAGTTGATGATATGAATAATTTTGCCAGATAACTTGTCTCAGCGAAATCATATCCGCCCATACTAACGAAGTCGTTCTTAGTAATTTTACTCCAGTAATCCCTCGACTATCACAGGTATTACGTTCCAAAACACCTCGTGATAGGTGAAAATCCGCGAACTAGAACCAGTACTGTATACTTTATCTTATTATTTTTATAATGTCTATGTATTCATTTTATTATAAATGCAAAACAACACCACCGAGGAATCGACGTAAGCTTAAATAATAAACCGCGACAGGTGGACCGCGATAGATGAACCGCGATATGGCGAGAGATTACTGCAATCCATAAGGCACACTCATAGATCGATATCCTTTATCTGACCAATATTAAAATGCCAATTTTGTCTTTTATTGTTATTATTAAAAAGATCTTGCGATATTCAGTGCAGTCATAAGTAAGATTTTCGTGTTAAGCATAAATTTTTTGCTATCAAATTGTTTGAATTTATATTTATTTTAATTAGGAATGTATTTGGCCCATTCTTTTAAAGCATTCCGAAGAGGTAATGATGCTACTAGTTTATTTATTGTAATTATCTATCAATCATATATTACTAACACTGTCGACATCATATTTTACTATTAACCATATCAGTTTTAGAATGAGATGGACGGTTTTCGTCGTAAATTTGTTCTGTGGTTTTTGAAAGTAAAGTAAGGCGTCTGATGTGAAAATAATTTTTTCTTATATCAGTCATCTATATAAAACATTATTATTTCATAATAATTTTCAGTTCTTGTGTATTAATTTCATTTATGTTGTTATTGTCTTTTTGTCTACGTTTCTTAGTGATAGCGTTAGAAATATGACGGCGATATGCGGTGTGGTCGATTTAATATAAATTGTTTGTCGTGATAAAATGGGTGAAAACTTGATTACAGTGCTTTCCAATTTATCTATTTTGCGTTTATCTGCTGTTCAACTTCGTCTGAGAGCTATTAATGAGTGTTTAGGTTTTTTCGGAATTTTATAGTTTTAATTGATAAAAATAATTTTTCTTCGAACAGTTGTAGCAATATATTAGTAGGTGGGTGGACATGCGTAGAATTTAATCCAATTTTAGTGTTGAAATTTCTGTTTTTTTTATTTTCTTTATCAAATTATGTGCTCGACATCGGAGTCTTAATAAAGTTGTTTGTTTTCTGCTGCAGTAACTGTATATAAATTGTTTAAATTACACGGTCTCTCTCTTTGTCTCTCTCTCTCTCACACACACACACACACACACACACACATGCGCGCGCGTGCGCAAATGTATACAACAAGAAGATGGAATGAACAGGCTTTAATCACAGATCACAACAATTGTTTCTGTGCATTGGTAATGGATATTAGTTGCTGAATTTTCCATATCATACTATTATATAAATATTATATAATTAAATATGATCAAACACTAACTGTGTCCCTGCACGTCATCAGGTGAATGGTTTTGAAAGCACTGATTTCCACATGTATATCCAGTTAAAGTAGTAGTTCTGCTGTGTGATAGCATTTGGTAGCCGATAACCGTATAAGAACTTTGAAATGTACGTTATCAGGTTATTACCCCGATACTTGAGTTAGTGAAAAACGAACGCAAGCGGTATTCAACACACAGAGTTGCAGTTGTATTCATTGAGGAGCAGAGTGGCTTAACCCCTCATGTTACTTAAAGTTTCGTGGACATGTACTAAACACGAACAGCTGCTCGTACATTGTGAAGTATACGCACATGGTTTCGAATCTAGGCCTCACTTCAATCCTTTAATTTATCACATGCAAATCCATTCAAGAAATGAATCACTTTCGTTACAAGAAAGAAAGACCAGATTTTATAACGAGTTTCCATATATTTATTTATAAATTTATATTAGCCCAACTACTATGGCACATTTATTGAGATTTTATGATTTTCCATTAAAATATAAATATCGAACACATGTATAATATCAACGTTTAGTTCAGTCATTGGCAAACTGCGGCCCGCGGGACTTTCTGAATGTCATGCCAATGAAAAATTACCTTGAAATTTTTAGTAGTAGGGCCTACATGATGATGAGCAATGTCACATGCGGCCCACTTCTCCAAAAGTTTGCTGGGCCTGGTTAAATTCTCTTGTAAATTCTTGACCACTTATGCGCGGGTTTGTTTCAATATCGGCCTTCCACTGGTTATTGTCATTTTCGGAAGGTCGTCTGGTACATTACTCTTTGTCAAAGCTTTCATCTCCGCTATGAAATTCTTGAACCTAAATGTGCGTTGATGGTCTCCTGACCAAAAGATTGGTCGATGTTACGCGAGATTTCTGGTGTTTCCCTTTAGAACTTGCTCCTTTTCCATCATGAATTCGAGGGCCTAAAATAAACAAGAATAAATAGTGAAAGTAAAGCCATTGGCTTAAATCAATAGAGGAAAATACAGGCTTCAAAATGGTATCTTACTTGAAAATGGTTAAATAAAAGTTTATTCCAAAATAAGTATCAAAGTTTGAAATAATAAAATCGTTTTTGCTTTTGCACCAATCAAGCCTCTACACACGGTCGCACACACGCACACACACACACACATACACACACACACACACACACACATACACACACACATGCGCGCAGACATATGTATGCATGTATGTTTACGTGTATGTACGCATCTATAGATATATGCATATTTACATGCACATACATGAATCCATCTGTTCACCCATACATACATACGTACACACACATACGTACACACACATACATACATACACACAAACAAACAAAAAATATCCTGTTGTTGATGTAGGTGCTGAGAAGTGGTCAGTGCTAGTGTGCACGGGGTGGTGTGATGTGGTGTGGTGTGGAGTGGTATGGTGGTGTGTGGTGTGGTGGTGTGGTGTGGTGTGTGGTGTGGTGTGGTGGTGTGGTGT
>NC_068983.1:42840871-42842170 GCF_001194135.2 Octopus bimaculoides | reverse complement strand
ATATATATATATATATATATATATATATATAAAGAGAGAGAGACAGACAGACAGACAGATAAGTGTGTGTATGAGCGAGTGTTTGTGTTTGTGTGTAAACCCACCACCCTTGTTTACACATCAACTCATCTATACACACCACTAACGTCACTACCACCTTCTAAAACAATACTAAGTAAGCGGTAGTCGATATTGAAGTTAGTCAACTTCAACATTATCAGCTAACAGCTAACACATACCACCTCTTACTCTATTTATAGCTTCTCTCTCTCTCTCTCTCTCTCTCTCTCTCTCTCTCACACACACATACACGCACACAAATACTCACACGCGTACACACCCATGCACAAGCACAAGGCCACACACCTACACACCTCTAATTTATAAGAGCACTTGAACGTAGTTGAACGTAAAATGATATTATCAGAAACATGTTATGTGACAAAAGTTTCATGTATAGTTAGTTCTTTGATAAAACACTAAGTCTCAACGTGATTATAACATCTAGAAATAGCAGCTAGATCTCTTTCATCTCATACCTTATCGTCTCATAAAACAGGAGTCCCCAACCATCGGGCTGCAGACCAGTACTCGGTCATCGAGAAATAATAGATTTTAAAACTCTATTTCTATATCTCAGTCTACAGGGTGTTTTTCAATATATATATATTACATATATAATAATTAAATTATGTATAATACATTTCGTTGTAGTTTGTTATGGGCATGATCCTCCGGTCGGTGGAAAAAATGTCTTGTATGAAACCGGCCTATAGTCCCCAAAAAAAAACGTTGAGGATCGTCATTATGAAACGCTAGTCAAAAACATTTGTCCTTATTCCGGTACGAGAATTTTTATTTGGTAGGGGTAACATAGAACAAGCCAAATGGTACACCTACACCTTGGCGTCAAAGGCTGGCAGTCATCTTTCTTATATAGACAAGATCTGTGATATCAAACGAGGTCATTATTTGAAAACAGCTGTTGTTCTTCATAATACGTGCATACATATATGTGTATGCACGTGTGTGTGTATGTGTTTGTATGTATGTGTTATATATATATATAGTAAATCCCCCCCCCCAAAGAACAAATGCAAAAAGAAAATACAACGCGGGTACGTATTACATGTAAAGTATTAGCAGACGCTCAGGAAAGGAAAGAAAGATGGCTTAACGTTTCGAGCAGAGATCTTCTTCAGAAACAGAGGAAAGTACAATAGAAAGGAAGACTGAGGAAGAAAATCGCCAACGATTCACATATGGTTACATTTTGAAAATGTATATATATATATATAT
>NC_068983.1:42839854-42840541 GCF_001194135.2 Octopus bimaculoides | reverse complement strand
GAGAGAGAGAGAGAGAGAGAGAGAGAGAGAGAGAGAGAGCTAGAGAGAGAGAGAGAGAGATAGATAGATATATATTTATTAATGAGGGTAGAAATTGATATTAATCAATTAAAACCAGTGGTCTGGCATATTATAAAAAATCCGAGGATTAAAATTATATTACATACAAAAATAAGAGGAATGACCAGTAAATGTGGATTCCTATATGCTAGAAATAGATGCCGAATCATCCAACCACGAAATAATATGTTCTCAGTAAAAAAATTTAGCAACACAACAGACTGTAAACGGGCAAGACAAATGAAAAACTACTAAATTAAAAAACGATTAACCTACGTACCATGGTTTCCCCTGTTAAAACTTACATAAGTAAGTATCTGCAGGATCGTCAGCGTAAAAGTCTGTCGTCGACAGACTTACGCTGACGATCCTGCAGATATTTACTTACTCTTTTACTCTTTTATTTGTTTCAGTCTTTTGACTGTGGCCATGCTGGAGCACCGCCTTTAGTCGAGCAAATCGACCCCAGGACTTATTCTTTGGAAGCCTAGTACTTATTCTTTCGGTCTCTTTTGCCGAACCGCTAAGTTACGGGGACATAAACACACCAGCATCGGTTGTCAAGCGATGTTGGGGGGACAAACACAGACATACAAACACATACACACATACATATATATATATACA
>NC_068983.1:42834354-42839316 GCF_001194135.2 Octopus bimaculoides | reverse complement strand
GTGGGAATGTAGTTCTATAAGGGGGAGTTAGGAAGAGAAAAGTTGGATGATTGTGAGTACGCCGTATAGCAGTGTATCGGTTTATTGAGTTAGTCGAGAGGGAGGTGGTTTTTTTTGGGGGGGGGGAGGGTAAGGTATAGGTATGTATAAATGTGCAAGTGAAGGAGTGTAATGAAAGTGATAGTGGGGTGTGGGAGATAGGTATGTGGGCATAATCGTATTGAGTGTGTGTGAGGAAGGCGGGTACGAGTGTAAGGGGAAATGAAAGTTAAGAGAAATGCCGTCTTTACCATGAAACACTCTGGAAAAAATATAAAATAATAATCATCTTTCAAATTTTGCCACAAGGGCAGCAATTTTGGAGAAGGGGATGAATCGATTACATCAATCTCAGTGTTCAACTGGTACTTATTTTATCTACTCCGAAAGGGTGAAAGGCAAAGTCAACATCGGCGGAATTTGAACTCAGACCGTAGCGACGAACGAAATACCGCTATGCATTTAGTCGGGCGTGCTAACGATTCTGCCAGCAATAATGATAATAATAATGATAATCCTTTCTACTGGAGACACAAGGCCTCAAATTTGGGAGAAGGGATTAAGTCGATTACATCGACCTCAGTGCGTAACTGGTACTAATTTTTACCGACTCTGAAAGGATGAAAGACAAAGTCGACCTCGGTGGAATTTGAACTCAGAACGCAACGGCAGACGAAATGCTGCTAAGCATTTCGCCTGGTGTACTAATGATTCTGCCAGCTTGCCGCCTTAATATAATAAGATGTATGCTACTTGTGTATGTATTAGAATTGAAACAAAGTAGATGCTGCCTTTTTTTTAGATTTACTTCTCGAAGAAATGAAGTTTTATGCTAAACGTAAGCTGTCCATGTATGTTCTAATACGGCTGCGGACACGGCACATCAATAATGTGTTTCGTATCAAAGCTAAACGTTCTTTCTTCTATCCGGTTCTGTTATTAGCTTTTATTTATTTATTTTTAATGATGCTAATTTCCTTTTTCCAACTATTTTTTTTTCTTTCGGAAACAACAAAAAAATAATTTGAATTACAGACAAATAATGACATAGTTAACGTATTCTTTTTTATTTTTTAAAATTAAATTGTAATCTAATTGTATATGCGTTTCAACCTCACTGGTTTCATCAGTGCTATTTTGAATTTCAAACTTGATTTGAGTTATATTTGTGTTGCCACAGAAATCTGCTAAGTTTTAATGGTTCAATTAAACAAAATTTCTTTGTAGTCTTAGAAATAGAACGCAGACTGGTTTAGAGTAGAATAAAATTATTAAAAAATGCATACATTTTTGTTCTTATTTTGCCCAGAAGGTATGACATTTCATCGGTATATCCATGTATTAAACTTCTTTCTCTGTAGTTATCTCACTTTTATTTTATTTTACCTTGTTTTTCGAGTTTAACCCTGCGGAGAAATGTACTTCTATGTTGTACATAAGCCACTTAATTATGTTCTAATTTGGCTGTAAACACCGCCACACGTGATCAATCGATTGATTTTTCTACAATTTCATTCACTTTTAAACAGACCTGCTTTTTTTTACTATAACTACATTGAGATTACAAACATCACTTTTTTAATCACCCGATCACTTTCAAGTTATTGATTTCCGTAACTACACAAAAATGTCAGTAATAAAGTTTAACATTCGAAATTGCACTGATAAGACCTGTTAGGTTGAAACGTATACGTTTACGATTAGAATATTATTTGTTGGTCACTCAAAGTTCTTTTTCAAATTTCGAAAAAGAAAATAAACCGTTACCTTATACATTTTACTTGTTTCAGGCATTAGACCGCAGTCATACTGGAGCTCCACCTCGAGGAATTTTTTAGTCAAACGAATCGAACCCAATACTTATTTTCCTTTTTCTACCCCCATGACATCGGTTGATGTAAATATAAGTATGCTTAAAATCGGATGGTGTACACAGCCTTATTTTGTACCTGTTTCTGTACCAGTTTACGTAAATATCTGTTATCACTGACGGATTCGATAATAGAGGCCAGCGAGCAAATTCAAAGAATCCGATAGGTTTATTAGAATCTTCGTATAAATATTTCCAACTCAATTTCAGGTTTCATCACAATAATAGAAAAAAAAAAAAAAATTGCAGCTTTGGCGGTTACGCCACCATTTCCACTATGACTTCCTATATATTCAGCTAATTCTTCTGGTCCTTCACAGATTTTAATGTCGTCAACGCGTCCAGCTACGCCAGTTTCGTTGAATTTACGGTCCTCGCGTTCGTCTTCACGTCCAGCTAAACCAGCATCGCGTTCGTCTTCACGTCCAGTTAAGCCAGTTTTGCGTTCGTCTTCGCATCCAACTACGTTGAATTTATGCTCCTCATCGCGTCTGTCGTCGCATTCATCAACGCCAAACTTAAACATCACGTGGCGAGTCCTCAGTAGGTTGATTCTAGTTAGGACTATTCAGACACCGAGAATGATTATTTGCTCAGCAGATCGGGTGATTCCAATTTCGGTAGCAATAACGAGTATCCATTACGTCAAAGGGACAGGAGGGCAACAGCCCATAGCCCTGGCCAACAGAATGCGGTGTGGCGAGCGATAGACAATTTTCTGCAACGGTACGGTTTTTCTGGCACGCCTGGTATGAATGTCGCCTTTGAAATCACTTTTCGCCGTTGGAATTCACGACGGAGGAAAAGTTTGGAAACATGGCCGATGAAACCGATGACTATAGTCTCCTCAGAATGCAACGCCCGGACATAATGCTGAATGGTTTCGAACTACAGGTGACGAATTCAAAGCATTAGTGCTAATTATTAATTTAGGGAATCTTGTAAAGTCCTCCTTACATTTGTTCCAAAATATGATGCATTCATCCAAGAATCCTTGCCAGTTTCCTATAAAATATGATTGGAAATGTTGATCAAAAGTAATTCCAGGCACGGTATAAATGTTTTCTTTTTTTTCTAGGAATTCCATTACTAGTGTCGCAAACGTTGGTGTGACTTTCGTTCCCATTATCGTGCCTTGTATTTGTTGGTAATATTGGCTATCAAAGAAGTAGTTGATTTCATGTACCGATCGTTGTCCTTCAAGTATAAATTCTTTTGGAAATCTCTCCTGAATTCTTTGTGGATATTTGTCTTACTGCTGCTAATCCTAATCCAATGAGATTATTAGTGTAGAGACTGGTTACGTTGAAACTTATCAGGATCGTCTAGGAAATGAAGATATCAATATAGCATTGGTTGAATATAAGTAACATTTTTTCAATAAAGTTTGTTTGATATTATCTTACCCAATACTTACGCATAAATTATACTAGTGATAACTACTGGAAATTCCGGAACCAGTTGGACTTAAAATAAGTGTCTTAAAATCTTAGATTGTGGTTAGCGAGGTGTTCGTATTGAGTGCTACATAATCAGAAATATAAAAGAGAAGTGATAGCAATGTGATCCACCTGATACATTTCCACAACGGAGCTTTGTGCCATTTGTCAGAAACTAGCGCCTCCCTTACAAGAAGATTTCAATTAATTAAAGATCGAACATACACAGACACCCTGTCAGTTACGGTGACGAGTGTTCCAGTTGATCCAGTCAACGGAACAGCCTGCACGTGAAATTAACGTGGATGTGGTCCAGCACTCCACAGACATGCGTGCCCTTAACGTAGTTCTCGGGGAAATTCAGCGTGACACAGGATGTGACAAGGCCGGTCCTTTGAAATATAGGTACTTCTCATTTTTACCAGCTGAGTGGACAGGAGGAATGTGCGATAAAGTGTCTTGTTCAAGGATACAACGCACCGCAAGTAATCGAACTCATGACCTTATGATCGTGAACCGAGTACCCTAACCACTAAGCCACGCGCCTTCACAGGACATACACATTGTTACATGCATCCATACACATACATACAATACGTACGTGCTTACATGCACACACACTAACATACATACATAGATACATCACACACATACATACATACATACATACATACATCACACACATAAACATACATAAATACAAACATATATGCATACTTGCCCACACACACAAATACATACACACATACATGCACGCATACACACACACATTCACACATACACACAGACAAACATACGTACATAAATGCAAACATACACGTGCAAATACATACGTATACATACATGTACACACAAATACATACATGCATGCATACATACATACATACATACATACATACACACACACATACATACATACATACACACATACATACATACATACATGCATACATACATACATACATACACACACATACATACATACACACACACACACATACATACATACATACATACATACATACATACATAAACCAGACTAACAGGTGCCTGTTTTTGGAAGATTTTCCAAATCGATGTTTACTGCTTGTTATTGCAGTTTAGCCCTAGGTCAGACACGATCTAGCAGACCTGTGATCAAACAATATTTTTCCTACGTCACTGTACGTCACTGTCCTGTACGTTCAACGAATTGTATCTCTACATTTCCCAATGTGTCTTTTTCCTTGTGCAGAACGTCATGGTGCTTTTTTGAGGAAGAATCAGCTGCCACTTTTATCAGATCCCGTTACTTCATACACACTCCCGTAGTTTAGTCTCCCATAATTCAATTTCCAATAAATGCCACACACATTCACGTATACACACACACACACGCACGCACGCACAAACACGCACAAACACACGCAAACACAAAACATACACATATACACACGCACATTAGTTAATTTATGTTTGAATCATGCAAATTAACAAGGCGCAGGTGCGGTTGTGTGGTGAAAAGTTTACTTCCCGGCCGCGAAATTTTTTTTCCCACGAGAGTTCTGGACCCCCAGTTGTGAACTCATTTTCCTACAACCAATCAGAGCTCAACTATCAAACCAATTTATGAGC
>NC_068983.1:42832989-42833335 GCF_001194135.2 Octopus bimaculoides | reverse complement strand
TGTCGGTGTAATGGGATCTTTTCCCTTGAATAAAATTAGTGCCGTTGTTTGTCAACAACAACTATCGGCGGTACTGTTATTTATGACATCGTTCGTGCGTTTGTACTGGTTTTAGCTTTAGGGTTTTAGGGTTAGGGTTAGGGTTATGGTTTTAGGGTTAGGGTTAGGGTTAGGGTTATGGTTTTAGGGTTAGGGTTAGGGTTATGAGTATCCTTGTCAAATTTGGTGAAAATCTGTTCAATACACCGCCACAAATTTTTCACCAAATTTGGCAAAAATACTCATCTAAATTATTGTTGCTGGTATTATCGATTACTTATGTATATATATATATATATATATATAT
>NC_068983.1:42823751-42832612 GCF_001194135.2 Octopus bimaculoides | reverse complement strand
GGACACCTGTGCTTTGGTTGTTTCTTTCTTTTTTTTTGTCACTTTTGCTATGAATTAAATTAATGAATTCAACGGGATACACCGTCTGCAAGTAGTTGGGTTCAGCATATTATCCTCCATTTTCTAATTGTTACACAAATTTTGGGTAAAACCTCCACTTTTACCCGCTCCCATTGATTGCACCTAGTATAGCACTAGTGTAGCAATAATTGGGTACCCTCCCAGCAGTATACTGGATAGATACTATCCCTTAGTGGGTTGAACCCCCAACCCCTAACTCTCTCACGTTATATATATATATATATATACTTTTCTTTTCTTTTACTAGTTTCAGTCATTTGACTGCGGCCATGCTGGAGCACCGCCTTTAGTCGAGCAAATCGAACGCAAGACTTATTCTTTGTAAGCCTAGTACTTATTGTATCGGTCCCTTTTTGCCGAACCTCTAATTACGGGGACGTAGACACACCAGCATCGGCTGTCAAGCGATGTTGGAGGGACAAGCACAGACACACAAACATATACACACACATGCATATATATATATATATATATATACATATATACGACGGGCTTCTTTCAGTTTCCGTCTACCAAATCCACTCACAAGCCTTTGGTCGGCCCGAGGCTATAGTAGAAGACACTTGCCCAAGTTGTGTGTATTTGTCCACCATCATCGCTTGACTGTTGATGTGTTTGCGTACCCGTAACTTAGCGATTCGGCAAAATGGACCGATAGAATAGGTACCAGTCTTTAAAGAAAGAAATACTGAAGTCGATTTATTCGACTAAAAATTCAAAGGCGGTGACCCAGCATGGCCACAGTCTTATGACTGAAATAAGTAAAAGATAAATTATATTAAAAAGAAAAATGATAGTAAAAGTGTACTTCCAAAGTTGACTGTCACATGACAGGTAACTTGGTCAATACCTGTCACTTGACAGGTAACCAAGTCAAGTTTGGTCTGGGAAAGGAGGTGCCTCATCGTCTTTGAGTGGTTGTCAAACCCAATAAGATTGACGAAGTTGACAGAGGTGGACCGCGGCAGAAATGAGCAGGGACGAAATTTTAGATTGTTGGTACAGTTGGAATAGTTTCTTCCACAGGCGCTCAGCATCCATGACTGACGTATTTATTAAGATAGATTAGCAAGAATAGATAATTGCAATAGTTGCAATAGATCGTGGCACAGCCTGGTGAAAAGTTTGAAAACTAGGTGGAAGTAACCGGCTTTCGGACCTTCTCTTTATCGTGCTATCACTTTTACCCACGTTTTTCTTTCTTTCTATCACCCTCCTCTGTTTTATTAGTCTTTCTAGTTGTGTACTATACGTTTACTCTTTCTTTTCCGTTTCCCTCATCCACTGTTTTATTAGTCTTTCTATCTGTCTACCACGCTTTTACTCTTTCTTTTCCTTGCTCTCATTCTCCTTCTCTGTTTTGTTAGCCTTTTTCCCGGTGTATCACACTTTTTACTCTTTTACTTCTCTCAATCTCCCTCCTCTGTTTTATCAGTCTTTCTATCCGTGTACCACACTCTCGTTCGTATACTTTTACTTTTTAATTTCCCCCCTCTCTATGTATCTGTTTATCAGTATATCGCATTCACTATTCCCCTCACTATTTTCTCTATCGTTCTGTCTTTTATCTCACACTCTCACTCTCTAGTTTTCACTCACCTCTGTCTTTCTATCAGTATTTGATACGCTCACACTTTACTTTCTCTAAATTCTCCCTCTGTCTTTTCTCATAGCTTTTCTAACAGTATCTCATACTCTCATTCTTCAATCATTACTTTCTATTCTCCCTCGCCCCTACCTCGTCACATCTCGACTATCTGTTTCTCACCCCCACTCTCACATTATAGCTTCTCTCTCTCTCACTCCTTCTATTTCGCTTCCTCTCCCTTTCACTCATCTGAGAGTAAAAACATTCGTTGTTCGAACAGGACTGATTATCACGTGACTTAACATCGGACTCCGAAAATGTCGGAGCCGGGCGTGGAAGTTGAGCCTCTTGGCATTGTATCACAACATTCTAAAGTTCTTAATTTTGGTCTGAAGCATTCAGAAACTGATCGTGCTAACAGGGTAAGAAGAATACACTTACTGAATTTTTGCTTAGAAAAAAGCACACACACGAACAAGTATGTATGGAGTATATATATATATATATATATATATATATATATATATATATATATATATATATATAATATAAAATGTGGGTCCAGATGGAGTATATGTAATCTGAACCTTTCCCCCCTTGTTTTATTATTTTTTTTACGGAATCCCACGTTTTAGGCTATGGAGATTCCGATTCTGAAAAATTTTTTTCAAAATTTCGATCCCCCCCCTCCGGTTTTTATATAGATCCACAGGGTAAACCTAACCCTAACTCAAACCCTAACCCTAACACTAGTTTTGTGAGATTTGGCTGTTATTTCTAGCATGTAAATAGCCTGCTTGGTGGGGGTGGGGAATTGAAATTTTTCAAATAAATTTTTTTCAGAATCGGAATCTCCATTAGCCTAAAACGTGGGATTCCGTAAAAAAAATTAATAAATAAAGGGGGGAAAGGTTCAGATTACATATAGTCCATCTCTACCGTGTATATAATAAAGTCTGTATATGTATTATGTATGTAACAAAACGTGTATATAAATGTATTTATATATTGGTAAAAGTCTAATATAATCATATTTGGATT
The DNA here is from genome assembly GCF_001194135.2 of Octopus bimaculoides. Taxonomy (NCBI): domain Eukaryota; kingdom Metazoa; phylum Mollusca; class Cephalopoda; order Octopoda; family Octopodidae; genus Octopus; species Octopus bimaculoides. Next base: position 42,829,902 of record NC_068983.1, on the reverse strand, counting down.
TTATATATGCATATATGTATGTATTAATTATACACGTGTATATATATTTCTGTACATGCATATAATTGTAAAAAAAAAGTGGGACATAAGAAAAAACCCCCAAAAAACAAAGAAGCCTGAAAAACAAGGCATGTAGTTTTGATTAACTATACTTACTAATTAAAATCCTAACAAAACAAAACCTCGTTTCACGAAGGAAACTTTTTAATTCATTCGCATATTTTAAATGCCTCAGCTGGGACATTTATCATTAATTTATACGTTATGATGTTTTTTAATGTTATTTAATACATAAATCTTGCTAAACTAAATTTCAAACGGAAATCATTATTGAAACATGAAAACACATGGTAACTTTTGCTTGTGTGAATTATGAAATATTTATGTCGAAATATGCGTAAAAATGTTCCTAACTTTACTGAACAACAAATGTGGGGTAATTAATAGAGTTGAACATAAAAGTACACGGAGAAATTTTTTTTATTTTCTACATTCATATGTATGACTGCCTGCGTGTATAGCATGTGTGTGTATGTGTATGTATATATGGGTGTGTGTGTGTATATATATATGCGTGTATATGTATAATTTATTTATACAGGTACGTGTATTTATATATCAATGTATTTATACGTGTATGTGTGTATATATATATATTTATATATATACATGACAGAAAATTCTTTAACATACATTTATGGTTCAAAATTGAACAAAAAAAAAAAGACAGGTGAGGGGACAATAAACGTGTATATGTATGTAAAGTTATATAGGTGTATATGGAGATATATTTATGTATACACATGTATGCACACACGTGTATATATATATATATATATATATATATTCATTATATAATGAGCATAACTACAACCTTCTCTCTTTCTCATCTTTGTACTTCACACTCAGAACCTTGTTCTCTTATGTTAGAGGGTTACTTGTAAGGTTATGCATTTAAGTTGAACAGGTTGTTTAGCGGGTACCGTTCACGGGCCAATTTTGACTGTATGTATGCACACACACACACACACACACACACACATATATATATATTATATATATTCCAAATTCTTTTTTCCCGCTTGTGTATTTACATGGTTTGCATTTCGATTGTTTGTAGGGCAAATCATCTTTCTTGTAGTTGGTGATTGTAACAGTTGTTTTTCTAACGAAGGCCAGATTTTGTTTCAAGAATCGGTTAGTGGTTACCACCGACCTCAATATTTAACTCCTGCTTTATTTCATCGACCCAAAAAGTATAAAAAAGCATAGTTGTCCTCGGCAGTATTTGAAATCCGAACGTAAACACTAGAAGAAATACCCCTCCACGGTTTTCGGTCCCATGCTCTCACGATTCGCTACCCTGTAGTTATGTTTCGTGGTATTTATAGGCACAGAACCAATAATTTTGAGATGAGGCATACGTCGATGCCGTTGACCCCAGTACCCCCGAAAGGACGAAAGATAAAGTTAACCTTGGAGGGATTTGAACATACAGCATACGGGAAGGCATTTTCGTTCTATATTTTAGCGTTTTCTATCACTCCAAGCCATTAAACACCTTGCTTTTTACAAAGCATTTTCATAAGTTTCTCTAAAATGTTCATCTTTGTTTTCAGACTTTTAGCACCTGTGTTATGCGTTCTAAGTGACATAAACCTTTCCTTTCATTAAGTCCCAAGTTAATCTGGTGGTTGAAAAAAAAAATTGAGAAAGTGTATCATATATGATGCATGGGAAATATTTCCTTTATATTACATGTTGCACAGGTAAAGAGTTAAGATTTGAAAAAAATAGAAAAGTTAGAAAATAGATAAAATGCGATTGATAAAGAACAGAAGCCAAAATTAACTGATAGCTTATGATGACGGGCCAGGTTGAGGAAGGCGGGGACAGGTGTCGATTTGAAAAAGCGGTAGAGCGTCGGACAAATTCCAGATGTGCAATGTTTACGTTTACATGTTATTGCTAACCCCGCCGTGGACGACTTAGCACCATCATCCAACCGGGTCAAAACACTGGGTGGCTGGTGAGGGGGAGGGATTTGTTGAAAATCGATAAAAAAAAATGCTGTTAAGTATTGACTCTACATAGTCAATTCTGTAGACTCCAAATTTAAGGTCTCGTACCCTCTTTATCAGATACCCCTGTGGCAAATAAAAGATATTATTATGAATAATTATTATTCCCTTCTCGTTAAGGGCGGCGTGCTGTCAGAATCGTGTGCACACCTGACAATATGATTAGCAACATTTCGTTCTCTTCGTGTTCTGAGCTCAAATTCTGCTGAGGTCGACTTTCATCTGTTCAGGGTCAATAAATATAAGTGCCAGGGTTGATATAATCGGCTTTCCCCAACCTCCATTCAAAACTGTTAGCCGTGTGCGAAATTTTGAAGTTATTCTCTGCTTCCTTTTTTTCTCTCATATTTTTATATAAATTGCCCACACAAAATAATTGTAAGTTGTCCTTGAATGTCCCTCTTATCTGGTACCTCTGTGGCAAGTAAAAGAAATTCTCATTATTTTTCCGGTATTTCTTCCTGCTCTTCGCGTTGGGTTCAAATTCCGCCGAGGTCAACTTTTGCCTTTCATCTTTTCAACATCGATTAAATAAAGGATCTGTCAAGTACTGAGATTGATACTATTGGCGACTAATTCCTTTCAAACTTATGCCTTAATAAGAAAAATTATGTACTGATTGTTCATCATATTATATATCGTAGTTATTGTACCGAATCCATTCATTGTGTGTCTGTGTATGTACATATGTGGCTGAAACATTCAGAAGTACGTCCGGGACCTCGTGTCTGTTTTTTGCCGAAATATTTTAGTTGGTATTTGGGTTGCCCTTGTAACAGATAAACATCTATCGACGTTGTGTGTGCGTGTTACGTGTTAATACAAACATGTGTATGTATGTTGGTACTTTTAAATACAGTTAATTTATACAGGAAAGGTCGAACAAATAACAGCTAATGGTGTTTATATATATATATATATGTGTGTGTGCGTATCATCTCTCTCTCTATCATCTCTCTTTCTCATCTCTCTCTTTCTTATCTCTCTCTCTCTCCTCTCTCTCTATCAATCTATTTGTGTGCGCACACGTATGTATCCTATAATAAATGTTGGTGGTCTTATATAATCCAGATACATACTATTTACTCGTAGTTTATTTATTGTATGGTATTCTATAAAGAAGTTATAAGCTACTGTAATACATCTGTGTGTGTATAAATGCGTGTATACATTCACACACACATACCCACACGTCGTGTTAGATATGTTGTGTGTACTAGAGGATTTGAGTGATCTCTTTTTATATATGTATGAGATATGTTTGTTGGCTGGGACAAGGGCATTCACAAATTAATGGAAGACCTCAGTACTTCGGGAAAATATTTCTTTTTCTCAAGGCTAACAGGCCGAAACTTCGAAGCCACTGTCAACACCTCCTCCCTCGCCTCTTCATCTAAAGCTATACTCTACCAAAACCCCCCAAAACTATAGAGTTTAATGTTGAACTGATAGTTTAATAACTCGACATGAAAATGTGTGTGCACGCACATTGGGACAGAACATTATGTATATATAAATGTATATATTACACACACTTTATATTTCCAAGTATTAGTTTATAAACGAAATATGGAAGACGGTAGTACTTTGTATATGGTGTAGTGTGTGTTCATTAATCATCATGTGTATGTGTTGTGTCCATCTCCTTATATGTCTAGTTATGCGTGTATATGTGTACTTACGTAATCATGTGTGTGTGTGAGAGAGAGAGAGAGAGAGAGCGAGAATGGGAGTTAATGTGTATGTACACGTACACACACACGCAGCGAAGTCCCAGTCAACTCTGATCTTCACAACTTTACTCATTCAGTGTGTAATCACTCCATCAGTGTAATAATATTCTGTTTTTTAACTCGCTTTTAAAGTAAAAAAACCTTATTTAAGCACACTCGCACATCTGTAGGTCCAACGTAATAAATGCTCTCTTATATATACAAGCCCTATCGTTATTCCTGGACCTGTTGATATGAAACGAGGTCTCCTTGAGTCCTTTTTACTCACGATTAAACATCCACTCTATCCAACACGTGTATTGAGTACTCAGTTGAACTTCGATCTTCTATGCATATTACACACACACACGCATGTATTCGTGGGATTAGTATGCGTGTTATCTGTTCATATCCATATATGTCTGTTTAGCTATGTATATAAATGTGTGTGTGTGTGTGTGTGTGTGAGAGAGAGAGAGAAAGAAAGAATCGGTGTCAAAGATGTGTCGAACCCACAAGTGTTGAGATTGCAGGATACACACACACACACACAGCCGTGTTGCAGTGTGATAAAACACGTTGTGGTGATTTAAAAAAAAAATATAACATCTCTGCTCGCGCTACTATTTATAATAATACTTTTATCTCTTCTGTCTTTGTGTTTACATCACACAACTATATAGGACTTCCAAACCAGCAAATGATAATAATGATGATTGCTTTTATTTGCCACTTGGATATCAGGAGAGGGGCCGCGTTACGAGGACAGCTTCGGGTTTACATAAAAAAAAATGAGGCTAAAGAAAGGGGAAAGGAGGGTGGTTTCTTTCAGGGTGTACAAATAGATCGAGGACGCTAAATACGATATGATATGAGGTTACACTAAGACGTGTAGAGAAGAACTTACTAATATTAATAATGGTTTCGAATGTTGTTGGCGCAAGGCCCACAACTTTTCGCGAGAGGGTGCGGTTCGACTGCTATTTCGCTATTTCTAGCATATCGAGTGACCCTCTAGAACAGGGGTTTTCAAACTTTTTGACTTGCGGACCCCTTTATATTTCAGGCTTTACCTTAGGGACCCCCCTTATAAACGCTTATGAAATTTATACATAAATATTTGCTTAAAATAACATATATTTTTACATTTATTTATTTAACACTATTTAACAAATAGGTTTATTGTCAATTAAAAGATTTCGGTTAAAAAACATACATAAAATCAAATTGCCCATAAAAAGTATTTGCTGTCTACGGACCCCCTGTCTTGTCCTTGCGGACCACAGTTTGAAAACCCCTGTTCTAGAAGATCCTTCGTTATAATGTTCATATTATTTATGTCATTTTGTCTTAAGTTGGGGTATATAGTAGTCCCTGTATAGTTTTCCTCCTGGTCTGTTTTGTCTTTTGTCTGTGTGGACATCGTAGGAATTTTAAATGTTAAGGAAGTTTTTTACATTGATGTTCTTTAGCCCCCCCCCCTCGTTCTTCTCCGATCGTGACCACCCCTTCTTGTACATCAAAGACTATATTACCCAGCGTGTCCTTAATTTAAGACTTAAGGGGATGTGACTATCGTTTCTAGCAGATGAAGTGACCACGTATAGGCCGTTTCATTTGCGTTTGTTTTGTGACAACGCATTACTAGTTTTAAGAGAGAAAGTGTGTGTGGGAGAGAGAGAGAGAAAGCGTGTGTGTGTGTGGGGGGGAGCGAGAGAGAGGGAAAAAGAAAGTGGTGCGTGTGTGACATCTGTGTTAATGTTTGACACTTGCGGTCACGACACACGCGCGCACCACATACTGTAGATGTGTACGAATCTGTATAACTACATATGTACACACAAACATACGCATCAATACACGGGCACATATGTACCTAACACGTATATACCCTCCACACATTCATACACACCTACATACAAAACATAAATACAACGTAATTGTGAATGGATTCTGAGATCCAGTTTCCAGTCTCACTAATTTCATGAACGTATATCATAGAGAAAACATGAATGGGACACAATCTCATTTTTTTTTACTCCAGTTTAAATCCGAAACCTTACATCTGTAATAGTAAACAAACAATAATTTTATAAATATACCATATTGTGATTTATGTTACGTTGCATGCGTCGTAACTGGAGTAATACACGATTATTAGTCACTTTTATAGTAAAAATTTGTTATTATTAAATAAAGCTGGCAGAATCTTTAGCACGCTGAGTGAAATGCTTAGCGATATTTCGTCTGTCTTTATGTTCTGAGGTCAAATTCCGCCGAGGTCGATTTTGCCTTTCATCCTTTCTGGGTCGATAAATTAAGTACCAGTTGCATACTGAGGTCGATCTAAGCGACTGA
>NC_068983.1:42814748-42823741 GCF_001194135.2 Octopus bimaculoides | reverse complement strand
CCCCCAAATTTCAGGCCTTGTACCTAGAGTTGAAAGGATTATTATCATTATTATTATAGGCGCAGGCGTGGTTTTGTGGTACAAAGCTTATTTCCCAACCACATGATCTAAGGTTCAATCTCACTGCATGACACCTTGGGCAAGTATCTGCTACTATAGCCTTGGGTCGACCAAAACCTTGAGAAGCCTGTCGTATATATGTGCCTTTGTCCCCCACCACTGCTTGGCAACTAGTGTTGGTGTGTTTACATCCCCGTAACTTTGCTATTTGGCAAAAGACACTGATAGAACAAGTACCAGGCTTCAAGAAAATAAGTACTGGGGTTGATACATTCAACTAAAAATTCTTCAAGGCGGTGCCCGAGCATGGCCACAGTCTAATGCCTGAAACAAGTAAAAGATTATTGTTGCTTTTGTTTGAATGAGTTGGTATGATTAGCACATCAACCAAAATGCTTAGTGGTGTTTAGTCCATTCCACTGAGGTTAACTTTGCTTTCTGTCTTACCCTGCTCCCGCCAAATTACTGGCCTTGTGCCAAAATTTGAAAGTATTGTTATTATGATTATGTTGCTGGTGTTTAAAAGTTGTGAAACTGGTAGTCGTTAGCATAGTGGATGAAATGCTTGGCAGCATTTCACTGGTTTTTGTGTTTTGAGCTCAAATTCCACTGAGGTTGACTTTGCCTTTCATCCTTTCAGGGTCAACGAAATAAAGTACCAGTTGAGCACTGGTTGGAGGTGGAGGGGTCAGTGTAATGAACTAACTCCTTCCCTTAAAGTTTCAGTCTTTTTTCTTATGGTAGAGTGGAGGCGCAATGGCCCAGTGGTTAGGGCAGCGGACTCGCGGTCATAGGATCGCGGTTTCGATTCCCAGACCGGGCGTTGTGTGTGTTTATTGAGCGAAAACACCTAAAGCTCCATGAGGCTCCGGCAGGGGATGGAGGCGAACCCTGCTGTACTCTTTCACCACAACTTTCTCTCACTCTGTCTTCCTGTTTCTGTTGTACCTGTATTTCAAAGGGCCAGCCTTATCACACTGTGTCACGCTGAATATCCCCGAGAACTACGTTAAGGGTACACGTGTCTGTGGAGTGCTCAGCCACTTGCACGTTAATTTCACGAGCAGGCTGTTCCGTTGATCGGATCAACTGGAACCCTCGACGTCGTAAGCGACGTAGTATTGACAACCTATGGTAGAATTTTCCTTTGCTTTGTGGCTGTGGCAAAATAGGTTGTTTGGTGGACAAGGCTGAAAGGCAAGAGGACAGATACATCCCTCTTTGGTAGAGCTCTCATTGACTTTCCAAGTTTCACCTGAAAAGGAAACTGAGATGGGAGAAGGAAGGGCTGTCCTCGAGTCTGCTTACTGGAAGGTGGGTGAAAGTTGCGCAAATGGCAAGAGTGGATGGTACCTCTCTAAGTATAGACCTGTGAGTCGGAGAGAAGGAATTGGAGAGGGCACTTGCTCCTAGGATTTCAGGGAAATCTGTCTGGGGTTCTTTGATTATCTGGAGAGACCTTCCTGTATCAAGTGAGCCACATCTCTATTGTCCTCCCTGCCTTTTTTATTTTACCTTTGTATGCTATGCACATGTCCTTTCTTTTTCAGTGTATACCACGTATACTTTTTGTCATTTATTCATTTCATTATTATATGTAAACCCCCCACACTTTATGTCCCCTCGTCCTTTGCCCTTGTGGCAAATAAATGAAATCATTATTATTAAGGTAGTGAGCTGGTAGAATAATAAGCAGCATTTCTTCCTGCTCTTTGCCCTCTGAGACCAACTTTCCCTTTCATCTTTATGTGATTGATAAAATAAAGTACCACTCAAGTACTGGAGGTGGGGACATGTAAGCGACTTACCCCCTCCCCTCATAATTACTGTTCATGTACCAAAATTAGAATTTTTATTATATCTCAAGGTCAACTTTGCCTTTCATCTCTGCAGTTCAATAAAATTCAGTCCCAGTCAAGTACTGAAGTCAATGGCATCAAGTAAACCCTCCCCTCAAAATTTCTGGTTTTCTGCCTAAATTGGATAAACAATTTTTGTTTTACATTCTAAATTCCAATCCTGCTGAAACCAACTTTGCCTTTGCCAATTTCAGGGTCAGTAATATGAGACCAGTTGAACATCAAAGTTTATGTAATTAACTAACCTGTTTCCCCAAAATTTGTACCAGACGTGGCTGTCTGGTAAGAAGTTTGCTTCCCAACCACATGGTCCGGGTTCAGTCCCACTGCGTGGCACCTTGGGCAAGTGTCTTCTACTATAGCCTCGGGCTGACCAAAGCCTTGTGAGTGCTTTTAAAGAAGCCTATCATATATGTGTGTGTGTGTGGATATGCTTGTGTGTCTGTTTGTCCTTCCCCCTACCATTACTTGACAACTGATGTTGGTGTGTTTACGTCCCCGTAACTTAGCAGTTTGGCAAAAAGAGACCAATAGAATAAGTACTAGGCTTACAGAGAATAAGTGTTGGGGTTGATTTGTTCGACTAAAGGCGGTGCTCCAGCATGGCCACAGTCAAATGACTGAAACTAGTAAAAGAATAAAAGAAAATAAAAATGTGAAGCATTACTACGGTGGGAGCTGTCAAAATCCTTAACTTGTTGGACGAAATGCTTAGTGACACTTTGTCATATTTTCCACATTCAGACTTCAAATTCCACTAAGGTTGACTTTGCCTTTCATCTTTTGTGTGACATAGTCACTCTTTTCCTCCAAAATGCTGACCTTGTGTCATAATTTGAAATTGACCATTCGAATGTGGTTGATGCCAGTGCCACCTGACTGGCTCCTGTGCCAGTGATACATAAAAAGCACCATCCAAATGTGGTTGTGGCCAATGCTTTCTGACTGGCTCCCATGCAAATGGCACGTTAAAAGCACTATCCAAATGTGATTGATGCCAGGCCACCTGAATGGCTCCCATGTCGGTTGCATGTAAAAAGCACTATCCGAACTTGATTGATACCAGGGTTGCCTGACTAGCTCCCATGCCAGTGACACATAAAAAGCACTATCCAACCGTGGTTGATGCCTGGCCCACCTGACTAGCTCCTGTGCTGGTGACACATAAAAAGCACCTACTACACTCTTGGAGTGGTTGGCATTAAAAAGGGCATCCAGCTGTAGAAACATTGCCAGATCATATTGGAGCCTGGTGCAGCTGCTGGCTTTCTAGACTTCAGTCAGACCGTCCATCCCATGCCAGCATGGAAAACAGACGTTAAACGACGATGATGATGACTTTTAGTGCCATGTAAAAAGCAGCTAGTGCACTTTGCAAAGTGGTTGGCATTAGGAAGGGCATCTAGCTGTAGGAGCCATGTTTTGGCATGGCTCCTTCAGCCAGATGTCTCGGAGCTTGATGCAGTCGTCTGGCTTGTTGGCTTCTGTTGAACTGTTCAGTCCATGCCAACATGAAAGAGTGATTAGTCCCAGTTAAATCAATATTAATAAATTTTACTTCTGGCATTCTGCTTGATATGACAACGAGTGTTCCAGTTGATCTGATCAACAAAACCGCATGCAAGTGGCTGAGCACTCCACAGACATGCATAACTTTAACGTAGTTCTCAGGGAGATTCTGCATGACACAGAATACGACAGGGCTGGTTCTTTTTGTATTACAAGTACATCACATTTCTGCTGGCTGAGTGGACTGAAGCAATGTGAAATAAAATGCCTTGCTCAAGGGCACAATGTGCTGCCAGGAATTGATCTCCTGACCTCATGTTCGTAAACCAACTACCCTAACCACCAAGCCATGCATCTTCAAAGAGTTCACTCTACAAAATAGTATTTCCTACAATGAACTGATCAACAATGGATTTTCCATGACATACAACTGTTTATATATTAACATTAGCAATGTGTAAGAATTGTATTAACATTTATCAATGCATAAAAACTGTCTATTGTACACAAACTGTGTATCTATCTGTCTAACTATTTAAACACAATGAACAATAAAAAGCAAAAAGACAGAACAGGCAGGACAAGTTTTACCTTAATGCTTAAAAGTAGTGGGGAAAAAGTCTTCATGTTTTGGACATTAGCCCTTCATCAGAAAAATGGGAAAAGCATAGTGGGATGAGAAAGAGGAAGAGTGGATGAGAGGGAAAAAAATATAAGTGGTCGAGGGGTAAGTAGCCATATAGTAATGTTGTTCTATTGGGGGGGGGGGATTTAGAGGGAGGAAAGACAGGTGTATCCATGCTTAAAGATGGTTCAGGAGGGAGAATATGCTCATCTTTAACTGTGGCGCATATGGGGAATCTCTCTCTATCTATTTATATACACACACATGCGCAAAATAGAATCCTCACTGTGGGTTAAATAAAATATGCTATTGATATGTTGACTCGTGTTTCTTCAGAGGCCCCTGGCAGGCTGTTTTATTGTTTGTTGACCAATCCTCAGAGAAGACAAACCCGTCTTCCTTCCCCAATCTATAGCATAGATCAGCTGCTATATAAAGTAATCATAAATTTAGCTACAATAGTAGTGGGTGGCCTGATTTGCATATTTGTGCTTTTGATGGCTCATTACTTAATTAAACAGTATATATTTTATTCACAACAGCATAAATCAGAAGAACTGAAATTTTCATATTACAAAATCTCACTGTGAGTTGAATTAGAATGTGAACACATTCTAAGTTATTGATCATCATCATCATCATTTGTGTGTCAAAAAGCAAGAGGATGTCTCCTCACATCATCATCATAGTTTAACATCCTGTTTTCCTATGTTGGCATGGGTTGGTTTGCTTGATAACAAGAAACAAGCCAGAGGTTTTTTTGCCAGGGTCTATTCCAGTTTTGGCATGATTTCTCCAGCTGGATGCCCAATGTACTGTGTTTTTTTTTACATTGGTACCAGTACTAGTGAGGTTGCCAAGTACCCACAAGAGAAGACCCCCTCCACTGAGGAATAAAAATCTGATAGGGGGACTATTTGATTTATATCAATACAAGGGAAAGGTCACAGCTTGTATGATATCCAATTAAATGGACAGAAGTATTCCTTTTTTTATAGAGAATGTTACCATCTAAGTGTGAAACAAAATGCTTAGCTGTATTTTTTACCAGTTTGATCCGAGTTCAAATTGTGCTGAGGTCAACTTTGCTTTCCAGTCTTTCAGGGTAAATGAAATAAAGTACCAGCCAAGTGTAATTAACTTACCCCATCCCTTTCAAAATTAGAATTGTTTTAACATCCCCTTTACCATGCCTGCATGGGTTAGATGGAATTCATTGAGGCAGATTTTCTATGGCTGGATGTCCTTCTTGTCATCAGTCCTCACCTGTTCCCAACGAAGGTAATATTTCCCCATAGCCAGACATGTTTTTATAGAAGATGAGAAATGAAGATCACTGCTTCTATGATGGATTTGCTCATTTTATGATTGTGTGGCCATGCTGTTGCACTACCTTGAAGAATTTTTAGTCAAATCAATGCCAGTACTTATATATCTTTTTTTAAGCCTGGTACTTAATTTATTGATCCCTTTTGCTGAACCGTTAAGTTACGGGGGACATAAACACACCAGAACCAGTTGTCAAGCAGTGGTGGGGAACAAACACAGATATACATACATACGATGGGCTTCTTTCAGTTTCTATCTATCAAATCCCCTGACAAGGCTTGGGTTGGCCTGAGTCTATAGTAGAAGACACTTGTCCAAGGTACCACACAGTGGGACTGAACCTGGAACCTATTTGGTTGGAAAGCAAACTTCTTACCACACAGCCACACCTGTGCCTACGTTAGGTTTCCTTCAATTACTCTTTATCAGATTTACTCACAAGGCTTTGATTGACTTGGGGCTGTTAGAGAAGACACCTGCCCAGGGTTCTACACAGTGGGACTGAACCAGGAGCCGTATGGTTGGGAAGCAAACTTCTTAACCACACAGCCACGCCTCGTCTCATGTATAATATAATGAAATAAGAATTTTTTTTAACCAACTGGTTATCATAGTAATTAGTAGAAAAAACTCCCTCTAGTAGAGTGTTCAAAATTGAAAACAAAAAAAAAACCCCAACAAACTAACGAATACGAAAGCTCCCCTTCAAGTTTTTCTGCTATTATATTATTAAATGCGTGATCCTCCCCAGCCACCCAGTCTTTCAATCTGCTTTCATGCAACTGCCCAGTTGAAAACTATCTGCAGTCCTTCGTTAATAAATCTGTAGTGATTTAAGGTAGAGATATTTGTCTCGATGACCCAGCAGTAGTTTTAAAATGGAATGTCATTGACCAGACACTAATGGAGGGAAGGCTGTTAATTTTAGTGTCTATCTTGCTAACATGATTAGTTTTTTTTTTTTTTACTAATGCCTGTTTAGTTTCTTTAGGACTGTTTGCATGTATGTTTGTGAATATGTGTGTGTGGGTCAGTTTATGTATTTGCGTCTGTGCCTGCCTGTATTATTACTGCCTGCCTACCTGCATGTCTGTCTCTCTCTGCATGTGTATATGTCTTGTGTGTTTGTGTGTGTGTGTTAATAGCTGGCTAAAATTAGAATGACTCGAGGGCTGCAAGTTTCATGTGTTGACACTTTAAGCACCAATGCATGTAACTCTTAGCTTTTGCTGATTTTTAATAAAAAATATATGAATACTCATGTTTTGAACTCTATTTCCTGTTTTCATCACCAAACCTATATATATGTGTGTGTGTGGCTGAGTTCCTTTTGAGCATTAGGCCTCACTGAGGCAAAGTGGCTTAGTTCCTTTTGAGCGTTGGGCCTCATGGAGGCAAAGTGGCTGAGTTCGTTTTGAGCGTTGGGCCTCACTGAGGTAAAGTGGCCGAGTTCGTTTTTGAGCGTTGGGCCTCACTGAGGTAAAGTGGCCGAGTTCCTTTCCATTGTCCAATGGATGAGAGGTACTCATAAGTGGGCCGGTTACACCCTACGTTCGGATGTGCTTTTAACGTTCCACTGGCATGAGTGCCAATCAGGTACTACTGTTGTCGGCCATGTCAGCAATTTTGATTTTCATTTCACTTGCCTCAATAGGTCTTAACAAGCAAGGTTTATTGTTCAATGAATGAGGGGTATTCATAAATGGGCTCATTATATACAATGAGCTTGTTTCAATTTCTGTCTACCAAATCCACTCACAAGGCTTTGGCTGGCCTGAGGCTATAGTAGAAGACACTTACCTAAGATGCCACGCAGTGGGGCTGAACCCAGAACCATGTGGTTGGGAAGCAAGCTTCTTACCACACGACCACTCCTGCACCTATATAATGGACTCTCCCATCAGTTTCAAAGTATGAAGATCTGACAACCTATACTTTCTTTGTCAGGCATAATGTATCTGTTGAATGTGATATTTGAGTCCTGCCAGTGATTTGCAAAACTCGTGCATATTGTAAGTGTTAGGATTAAGGTCAGCATAGGTAATATATTTGCAATCACTTTTCTCCTTTGCTTTGCACCCTTTACCCTGTTAATGCAGGTCGAAACAGTCTCTTATGCCATTTTGGCACAACAATCTCCATTTTGTTCGCCACATGCTGTTTGCTCAAAGGTGTTGCGAACTATGTTGACTACTGAGAGGCCTTTATATCTGAGGCATGGTTGGCCAACATTCCTGTGCCCACTATCAAGCTGGCTGTACACGAGGACTTTGGGTATTCTTTTGTTACTCATTCTGATGACATGGTCACCCCATTGCAATTGTAACTGCATAATGAAGCTCTCAATTCCACCAATCTTACACTTGTTTTTCAAGGTCGACATTAGACTGTCTTTTAGTGAATAACTGCAGATTGTCCTGAGACAACCTTTATGTATATATAATCAACATCATCATCATATGTATATATTAACTTCCTAAAAACTTTGTGTGTATATGTCTATACATACCCACACTAAATGTGTATTTGATATGATATAAATAGTTAAAATTTAAATCTTTGCAAGCACAGCGCATAATGCGATAAAAATGAACTAGACTTGCCTAAATGGAATATTTCCTGTATTGCTGGCCATTTGACCGAGATAAACATTACACAAAGCAATGCACCACACCCTGTCATTGTATTGAGCACGCATGAAAACACCGGTGCACTGACTATCATGGTTTACCTCCATATTATATTCTTTCTTCTTTCTTGCCTTTAACACTCCAATGCGGAGTATAGGCCACTTATAATTGAATTCCATGTCGCATAATTTTTCGCTTCTGTACTTATTTAATGTGCACTTTTCTATACTGGCATGGGTCAGAGAAAATTTGTTGAGGTAGATTTTCTGCAGCCAGTGCCCTCCCTGTCACCAACTCTCATTTGTTTCCAAGAAAAGTAATATTTCCATGTAGTCAGACCTGTTTTTCACGGAACACTGGAAACAAACATCATTGCTTGTTCGACAGTGAAACTCATTTACAACCATCACATGATGTCATGGCGATGATATACCATGCTCGCACTCACACAATGGGCTTCATTCAGTTTCCCTTTACCGAATCCACTCACAAGGCTCCAGTAGAAGGCATTACCCAAGGTACTGCACAATGGGGAAGTACCTGAGGCCACTTGGTAGGGAAGCAAGCTTCCTAACAGCACAGCCACATCTCCATATAACATACATGTCATCATTTTCACATTTGTACCAGTGCAGTCTCCTCTCATTTCTCTTCTTTCCAGATTTCTCTTTATTTCTTCTAGCACACTAACTTTATATATCCACCATCGACTACGCCCCTCTATGTTTTTGTTTTCCAACCTCTTCTCATTCTCTATATTCAGTCTCCACATTTTACACCTCTTTACTCTTTCTCTTTTACTTGTTTCAGTCATTTGACTGCGGCCATGCTGGAGCACCGCCTTTAGTCGAGCAAATCGACCCCAGGACTTATTCTTTGGAAGCCTAGTACTTATTCTATCGGTCTCTTTTGCCGAACCACTAAGTTACGGGGGACGTAAATACACCAGCATCGGTTGTCAAGCGATGTTGGGGGACAAAC
>NC_068983.1:42804385-42814738 GCF_001194135.2 Octopus bimaculoides | reverse complement strand
TTTTTTAACTATATATATATATATATATATATATACGATGAGCTTCTTTCAGTTTCTGTCTACCAAATGCACTCACAAGGCTTTGGTCGGCCCGAAGCTATAGTAGAAGACACTTGCCCAAGGTGCCACGTAGTGGGACTGAACCCAGAACCATGTGGTTGGTAAGCAAGCTACTTACCACACAGCCACTCATGCGCCTATCAACCTATTCAACAGTTTATAC
Organism: Octopus bimaculoides; assembly: GCF_001194135.2. Classification (NCBI taxonomy): domain Eukaryota; kingdom Metazoa; phylum Mollusca; class Cephalopoda; order Octopoda; family Octopodidae; genus Octopus; species Octopus bimaculoides. Next base: position 42,814,515 of record NC_068983.1, on the reverse strand, counting down.
ACAAGTGCCATACAATCTACTCTTTGTTTGGAAAAAAATCCCATTGTTACCACTAGAGGTAATAACTCCCTCCCTAAAATTTTTCCATCTCTACTTATTTAGCTACTATTCTTTCAGAGCATCCACCTACACTGTTAACTAGGTCACTTAAATTAGTGATGTTAATTAGGTCATATTGTGAGGTTCTTTAAATCTTTCTGTTTATGCAAATGTATATGCAGAATGGCTCTGAAGAAGCTTTTGTAGTTTTTGCACTGTATCTCAACTCTGGTTGCACAACTATTTATAGCACAAACGGCTTTAGCATATTAAATGTGACCATGTATCTCTTTTGTCGTTCATGTATTGATATCTATATATTAACAATCTGTAAAATGATGAGCTGGCAGAATCGTTAGCACACTGAGCAAAATGCTTAGCAGCATTCTACCTGCCTTTACATTTGGAGTTCAAATTCTGCCAGGGTTAACTTTGCCTTTCATCCTTTCAAATTCATTATTTACAATAGATGGATAGGTGTTCTCATCTTGTTTGCTGTTATCATAATGTTTCGGCTGATGTATTCTCCAGCCTTCATCAGGTGTTCTGGTGGAATTTCGAACCCAACCCTTTATTTGACTAATGGAGTACATTGTTCTCATTCCTAAGGTATGTTGCTGGTGTTATTTTTCTGTTATTATTTTTTCAGGTCCCTGCCTGGGATTAAACTTAGAATCTGAGGGTTAGTAGCCTGTGCTCTTATCCACTGAAAGAATATCAACAGAAAAATAACATCAGCAACGTACCTGAGGAATGAGAACAGTGTAGTCAAATAAAGGGGTTGGGTTCAAAATTCCACCAGAACACCTGATGAAGGCTGGAGAATACACCAGCCGAAATATTGGGATAACAACAAACAAGATGAGGACACCTCTCGGTCCATTGCAAAAGTGTATCCAGCCTCCTTGACATGCTACATGTCCTTTGTATGCAAAAGTGGCATTAAAATGGTTTTGCTTTTAGTTCTCCATGTAACCATGTCTGGGCTATGTCATTCTTTTACTTGTTTGTTATTTGACTGTGGCCATGCCGGAGCACCACCTTTTGTCAAAGTAATTGCCCCCCCAGGACTTATTCTTTGTAAGCCTAATACTCGTTCTATTGTTCTCTTTTGACGAACTGCTAAGCTACGGGGACATAAAATACATCAACATCAGTGTTAAGTGATTGTGTGTGCGTGTGTGTGGGGGGAAATACACACACACACACACACAAATACATATACTGTTGTACCTCAGTTTTCGAACACCTCTGCTCATGAGTAAATTGTGCTTTATGTGTGTGTGTATGTATATATATATATATGTGTGTGTGTATGTGTATATATATATATGTATGTATATGTGTGTATATATGTATGTACTTATATGTGTGTATATATATATACACACACACACACACACACATATAAAATGCACGATTTATTCGTGATCAGAGGCGTTCATAAAGCAAGGTACTACTGTATTAAATGAATATGAGAAAGACAAGAGATAAAGCACGATTTATTCATGATGAAAAGTGTTCGAAAACCGAGGTACTACTGTCTATATATATATATATGTATATGTGGACATGGTATTATTAAAATACCAACACAAGTAGCAAGCTAATATCAGCCGTACAGACAAATTAATAAAATATATACATACAATATAAGATATGTACTTATATATATATATATGTTGAATACTCGAAATGAGTAGACAGACAACCGACAAGTGATGTTTACTTGTCCTGTTTTCCATTTTCTTCTCGTTATTTACATATTTCATGTTATTTGCACCGTTAGTGACGTCCTGTACCCATATATGCATATATATAAATATATATGCATAACCCCACTATTTACTGACTTATATAAATAAATATATATATATATATATATATATATATATATATACACGACGGGCTTCTTTCAGTTTCCGTCTACCACATCCACTCACAAGGCTTTGGTTGGCCCGAGGCTATAGTAGCAGACACTTGCCCAAAGTACCATGCAGTAGGACTGAACCTGGAGCCATGTGGTTGGGAAGCAAGCTTCCTACCACACAGCCACTCCTGTTTAATATTCCCGGGGTTTATTATTTTGCTTGGAGTCACCTGAACTCCTTCGGTACTTGGATACTTTGCAAGATTATGGACTATCATTGGTCAGATTTTGTATCCATCCCATGACTGTACTAAGAACCTGGGATGCGTCCTGTACGATTCGGGGGTATCAGCTTAGGCTGTTTGGTGATGTTGCTTGATGTTCCGCGCTGTGTCCTGCATACTATGTTCTCATATCTGAGGATCTGGCTGGGGTGATGGCTCGTGTTGGTCGGCCACGTGCCTAGTGGTCATAGCAGATGAGGAAATATTTTACGGAGACTGGAACTGACTGGAACTTCTTGTGGGGCTGCCTGGGACGACTTGAGCAGATATTGATAAATGGTGTATGCAGTGGTGTGCTGCAATGGCGCCTGTTCCTATATTTTCAGGAAAACTCTGCTTAAACAATAACATTTTTTTTTTCTTTTTTAAGGTTTAAGTGTGATTCAAATGATATTTGGCTGCTATTTCTAGGAATTGAAGAACCACATAGAGGCTCCCTTGTTGCCTCGTTGTAGTAGGAGTGGAATAAAGTTGATATGGTGAAGGAAGTAATAATCAAAGTTGTGGCTATTAATAAAAGGCATTATCATTATTAGCAGCAGCAACAGTAGTATTCACAGCTGTGATAGAGTAGTATTTGTTGTGATAGTAGTAACAGTAGATAAAAGGTACTGAGATGTAACAAGCTGTAACAATGAAAAGGTGTTGGTAGAAGCTATAATAAAAGTAGTGATGGCGGTGAACTTAGCAACAATGGTTGCATCAAAGTATCAAAAGTACAACCAGAGGTGTTGGTGGTGGTGGTGGTGGTTGTGGTAGTAGTAGCGACGGCAGCAGCAATAGTAGTTGTACTAAAACAGTGTAAAGTACAAAACCAAATTGGAAGGTGTTTCAAGATGAATCTGGGTTGTAACAAATTCGTTTACATGACGACGCCCAGTCGATGCTGTCAGTGGAGTGAACGACTGCTACTGGAGTAATGGGTTACAAACTCCCACACACAGACACGTGTTTGTTTGTGTGTGTGTATACGCATTTAAAACTAGCTTTACATAACCTCAATTTTACACACACAAACACCAAAACTACCTTTAAAATATCCTCAATTAACTGTGTGTATGTTATGTACGCGCGGGAGTGGGTGTGTGGTAAGTAGCTTACCTACCAACCACATGGTTCCGGGTTCAGTCCCACTGCGTGACACCTTGGGCAAGTGTCAAGTATCTTCTGCTATAGCCTCGGGCTGACCAAAGCCTTATGAGTGGATTTGGTAGACAGAAATATAAATAATATGTATATATATATATAAAATATAAATAATTTGTATATATATGCATATACATACGTATATGTAGATACTTACATCTATCTATACGTGTATATATATATATATATATATATATATATATATATATATATATATATATATATATGCATATGTGGGCACAGGACGTCATGAAACGTGTACAACAAAGTACGAAGCACGAGTACATGGAACATGAACTATTCTTTCGAACGAAAGACACAAATGGAAAACAAAACAAACGATAAAAAGAACGACCCTTCATCGATTGGCTGTTTTTCTAGTCTTGTAGTATATATATATTTATATATATATATGTGTGTGTGTGTGTGTTTCTGTCTGTAGCCCTCCCCCTATCATCGCTTGACAACTGATGCTAGTGTGTTTACGTCCCCGTAACTTAGCGGTTCGGCAACAAGTGACCGAAAGATTAAGTCCTGTGGTCGATTTACTCGACTAAATCGGTGTTCCAGCATGGCCGCAGCCAAATGACTGAAACAAATAAAAGAAAATGTGTAAAATTATATATTCTTTAAATTGTTTCAGCTTTAAAGCTGCGGTCATGCTGGGGCACCATGTTTCATTTATAATTTTACACGTGTTCGCGTGTGTGTATATACATACATACATTTAAAACTAGCTTTATAATATAATCCCAATTTTATACATACATACACACACACAAACATTACCTTTAAAATATTCTCAATCTAACTGTATATACATATGTGTTAAATTATGTATGTATATATATGTGTTTAATTATATATAGATGTTTCATTTACATATTTGTTTTGTATGTTAAGGCACACATTTAAAACTAGCTTTCACATAACGTCAGTTTTATATACACATACACACAAACTACCTTTAAAATATCCTCAATTTAACTATGTATGTATGTGTGTATGTATGTATGTTATTCTTTTATTAGTTTTGGTAATTTGACTGCTGCCATGATGGAGCACTGCCTTTAGTTGGACAAATCAACCTCAGGACTTATTCTTTGTAAGCCAAGTACTTATTGTATCGGTCTCTTTTGCTGAACTGCTGAATTATGGTGATGTAAACACACCAAGCAATGGTTGGAGGACATACATACATGACAGGCTTCTTTCAGTTACTGTCTGCCAAATCTACTCACAAGTCTTTGGTCAGCCTCAGGCTCTAGTAGAAGTATTTTCACAAGGTGCCATGCAGTGGGACTGAACCTGGAACTGTGTGGTTTGGAAGCAAGCTTCTTACCACACAACCGCTCATGTTTCATTTACATATAAATTGTTTTGTATATTGACATGTTTGTGTATGCACACATTTAAAACTAGCTATGACATAATGTCAACTTTATATATATATACACACACACACCAATCTACCTTTAAAATATCCTGAATTTAACTATATGCATGTATATATGTATTAAGTTATGTATATATTTGTTCATCATCATCGTTTAATGTCTGCCTTCCATGCTCGCATGGGTAGGACAGTTTGACTGGGAACTGGCAAGCCAGAAGACTGTACCAATCTGATCTGATCTGGCAATGTTTCTACAGCTGGATGCCCTTCCTAATGCCAACCACTCCGAGAGTGTAGTGGGTGCTTTTTATGTGCCACTGGCACAGGAGCCAGTCAGGCGGCACTGGCATCAACCACACTTGAATGGTGCTTCTTGTGTTCCACTGGCATGGGAGCCAGTCAGGTGGCATGGGCAATGACCCATGCTTGAATGGTGCTTTTTACTTGTTATATATGTTTCATTTATATATAATTTATTTTATATATAATGTGTGTATATACAGCTACACACATTTAAAACTAGCTTTAACATACCGTCAATTTTATACACACATGCACTCATACACCAAAACTCATTGTCATTGTTTAACGTCCGTTTTCTATGCTGGCATGGGTTGGACGGTTTGCCTGGGGTCTCGGAAGCCAGGAGGCTGCACCAGGCAGTATATATGTGCACGAATCTAAAACTTTGTCATACAGGCATTTCATTCATATATAATCATCATTTAATGTTGGATTTCCATGCTGGCATGGGTTGGACGGTTTGACAGGAGCTGGTAAGGTCAAGGGCTTCACCAGGCTCCAGCTGTCTGTTTTAGCATAGTTTCTACAGTTAGATGCCCTTCCAAATACCAACCACTTTACAGAGTGTATTGGGTGCTTTTTATGTGGCACCAGCACTGGTACTTTTTGCATGGTACCATTACTGATACCAAGTAACTTGCAAGACAAAAAAACAGTCCCCTCAGCCAGTAGTGTAGTGGGGAGTAGGCAAGATACTGTGGTTTTCATCCGAGATAAAATTTCTTACTGATATACTGTGTTAAAAATATAAAAATAAAACAAGAAAAGACAGTAGTATATATCAGTGGAAGATGAAAAGTCTTCATGGCAACAGCTTGTGAATATGCTACATGCATTTTGGCTTTTTTGAGCCTTGTCAGTGATGTGCCCACAGCAAACCTCATGCTCAGATGAGATTTGTCTTCTCTAATACATAGAAAACAGTGAGTAACCCATTCGCTGATGTTGCAAAAAGCTGCCAGGCTGAACAAAAATCCAGTGTATGCAACTGAAGCAATATTAAAATTATAATAACCTTTTAAGTATCTGCAATCGAGTGGTCTCTGGTAATGACATCCCAGGGCCTGGTGATGATGTTAAATCAGTTCAACGGACTGTGCACAATGATGCCAGCAAAATGGTAATCCCATATTTTCTCATTATCTATCATACTGACAAATGCTTGCATTCCTGCACATACTTGTATATACATGTATTATTGGTTTTGTGGAGGGTGGTAAACATTATGTTCGTGATCTCAAGACAACATCAATTGTTCGTGGTCTTGTCTATATTGGTAGCCATCATCATCATTATTTAAACAATCCATATCCTATGCTAGCATGGATTCAATGGTTTCACAGGATCTGACAGTTCCAAAGATTACATTGTGCTCCATTGTTTTGACGTGGTGTCAATAGATGGATGCCCTTCCTAATGCCGATTACATTACTGCATTAATTGTTTCCTTTTCGCAGCAGCAGCATACTCAGAGTTGGGGCCCTTTATACTCAGATGAGGGGGTTAACATATAAGGGAACAAAGCAGAACAGGTTTCTTGCTGCAGAAGAGCTACTTAATTCTCATTTCTTTTTTCTTCTAAGACTGTAAAATGTGATTTTAGGGAGATATGACTTCTATTTCTAGCAATGCCATGTAACAGTAGTTCTTTGTTTCTTGTTCATTATGTGAGAATGTGTCTATGTAAAATGGAATCCTGAGCAATATAATGAGAGCTATAATACTGTAGAAACGGCCTGTAGCAGGAATATCATTATATGCAGGCTGTATGGAATATATGAGGAATCTGGAAGTGATATATCTTTTCAGTAAGAGTCTCCAGGATAGCTGTCAGAAATGACAGAGAGAAGTGAAAGAATGCTCCATTGTATTCATAATTCTAAATAGAATTGTAAATTCATGGTTTTTTCCTTTTCCTTTTTTTTTTTTTCTTGTATGATTCTTTATAGAAAACAGAAATATTCAAAACCTCCATTTATACGATTTGGAAACCTGCTGTTACTTGCAGTAAGTTTACCCTTAAAGAACCATGTTGAGATTCCTTAGAAGGACATAAGACTATTTTGGTATGTTTCCAATGACTTCCAAGTACAGGGTATATTTTTCTTTTACCTTTTACTTGTTTCAGTCATTAGACTGTGGCCATGCTGGGGTACCGCCTTGAACAATTTTTAGTCGAGCAAATTGACCCGTGCTCCATATTTTTCTTTTTAAGGCTGATATTTGTCATACTCATTCTGCTGAACCACTAAGTTACAGGGGATGTAAACAAATCCACACTTGTCAAGCTGTGGTCTCACACACACACGCACATACACACTCTTTCAGTTTCTTATTTCTTTATTACTCACAAGGGGCTAAACATAGAAGGGACAAACAAGCACAGACAAAGGGATCAAGTCGATTACATCAACACCAGTGCGTAACTGGTACTTAATTTATCGACCCCGAAAGAATGAAAGGTAAAGTCGACCTTAGCGGAATTTGAGCTCAGAATGTAACGGCAGACGAAATACCGCTAAGCATTTCGCCTGGTGTGTTAGCATTTCTGCCAGCTCGCCGCCTTTCAGTTTCTGTCTACCAAATCCACTCACACTTGCCCAAAGTTCCATGCTGTGGGACTGAACCCAGAACCATGCAATTGGGAAGCAAGCTTCTTACCACACCTGCACCTGTTCTTGGGGGATTTTTAGACATTTTAACTGATACAAAGCTCAAGCGACTGTTGAAAAATTCAAACAGCCTTCTCACTAAAATAAAACAATTATTAATCATTGTAAAATTTAATTATTTCTGCTTTGTTTATATAAGCACTGCATTGAAGAGAAGCTACTGCAAGCACGGGGGGTGGGGGGTGGAACAAATATAAATTATTGATGGCGATGGAGATTGGAATGCGTATCATCTTCACTTGTGTGTCTCCTGACCATCATGTTCATATGAATTGCTCTCTCTTCTCTATGTACTTCCTTACTATCATCCAATCTCTCTCCCATCTTACTGCTTGTATAAAGAGGGCTGCCATTCCATTGAATCTGTCTATATTCAGTTCCTCTCTTTACTCATTTTACCATTACCCCATATTTATTGTTAGCTGTCTTTCTCTCTTTCTCTCTCTACCTTTCTTCCTTCCCCTCTTTTACTTCCTCCCCTGTTGCTTGCTATTGACACTCATCACTCCTTTACCGTCATTCTTTTTCACATTGACTCATTGTTGCTATCCATCTCTCTCTCTCTCTCTCTTTCTTTCTCTATCTCTCTTTCTCTCTCTCTCTCTCTCTCTTTCTTTCTCTCTCTCTCTCTCACACACACACACCCTGTGCTCTAATGCTGACTATTCTTTCATTACTGTCTTCTTTTTGTTGAAGACAACCCTCTGGTGTTGGGGAATAGATAGAGACAAAAGGTAAAGACTTTTTAGTCTTGCTAGGGACAAGATAACCTCTCTTGTGCTGGTGCCATGAGAAAATGCACTCGGCACATTCTGTAGTTGCTGAATGAACAGAAACAGCACATGGCAGAGAGAACTCTTTCATCTTGTCGCAAGTAAGACAATCTGCTTAATGCTGGTACCATCATAAAATACACCCTATAAAGTTGTTAGTGATAGGAAGGACATCCAGCTGTAGAAAACATACCAAATAAGACCTGGCCTCTGACCACTCTAAGAAGTTGATCAATGACTAATGATGTGGACTGACTTGGTATTTGATGACATGGAAATGCACACAATGTTGATGATGATGTTTAAACAAAAACGGAGAAAGAATAAAGTATAATTTTATGGGTTTATTCCTTGTAGAGTCTGGGAATGGTTACAAGAAGTGCATTAATGTTATAACAACTGAAGGTAGTGAGCTAGGAAAATTGTTGGCCAAACACTTAGTGGCATTTCTTCCAGCCCTATGTTCCGAGTCCCAATTCTGCCAGGGTTGACTTAGCCTTACAAATTCTTTGGAGTTGATGAAAATAGGCATCAATTGAGTACTGGAGTTGATATAACCCACTAGCCCCACCCGCTCCCAAAATTGCAGGCCTTGTGCCTATAGTATAAAGGATTACTGTTAGTATTGATTGAGAGAGCAGCCCATGCCATTAAAGGAATGCTAGGGTACAAAATTACAAAGCCCAGTATACCCATTATGACTACCTGTCTGATAAAGGTATTCTAAGCATCTGTATCTCAACCCTATGTGTGCGACATGGTGATCTAATACATTGGTTCCCAAAGTGGGCGGTATTGCGCCCCTGGGGGTGGTGGAAAGTACCAAGGGGCGTTGAAGAAAAGTGGGGCGATAATACAATAGTGATTCATGTAAAAACAACAAAATAATAGGTTCATTAGGTTGTTTTATTGGTGAAATACAGTTGCTTTGAATTTGCTTCAGAAAGAGGTCTATGTTTGTGATGGTTAGTTGGGGTAGTAGGGTGCTAGGAATGTGGCCCGGGTGTCAAGAGAGTGGCAGCCCGCAAAAGTTTGAGAACCACTGATATAATATATCAAGATAAACAGCAAATGACCTTGCAGGTGGGGCCCAGTTAGAATTTTCTTCAGATTGAGTAGCATGTCCTACTTTAAGAGGTCTCTGAATAAAGGTTGTTTAATGATGATGAATGAAACACCCTTGTTTCCACAGATGAATTGTTCAAATCCCAAAGAACCCCTCTCAACACATGGCTATGATGTTCCTCCACTATTTCTGCTCATGATCAGAGATGCACATATTGTCAGCCACTAAGGGACATGCTCTAGTGATTAAGGTCAAGCAACTGACTAGCAAACCTGTAGCATTGAGCAGAATATTTGCTGTGACCCATCTTTTACACCAAGACTTATTATTCTGCTGGGGTTGACTTTGCCTTTCATCCTTTTGGGATCAGTAGGTACCAGTTAAACACTGGGGTTGATGCTATCAGCTTCTCCCTCCCTTAAAAAACTGCTGGCCCTGTACCAAAGTTTGAACCACAATTATTATTATTATTATTATTATTATTATTATTATTATTATTATTATTATCATAGGGTTATTTGTAAAGAAATTATAGCCAACACTAACTTTTTTGCTAAAGTGTTTCATTGATGACAGGACAC
>NC_068983.1:42796387-42804375 GCF_001194135.2 Octopus bimaculoides | reverse complement strand
CCCCGAAATATGGCATATACATTCATTACCTAATTTTTGTCTAACATCTCGTTTGTTTACATCTGACGTCTCGATATGAAACTTTGTAGCAATGAGTGTTGGTTATAATTTCTGTAGAAATAACTTTCACAAAATAATGTAAAGAGCACTGCTAACACAGTAGGACATGGTGTTGACTTATAAAAATATTTAATATACTTTATAGTATATTATAGTTGCTTAACGAAATTTCATGTGCCTACAAGTTATTAATTATCATTATCATCAATTACTAATTCTAGTTTCAGTGGTTAAATATATTGCTTTCTTTTTATTCAGAAATACCTATGGTTTTATTCATTTGATGCCAATTATTGCAGATATATACTTACATATATTTTATGTCTCCAAGAATTCTGTACATACTTCCATTCTTTATTACTTTGAATATCTGCAATGAGAATAAAGCAAGAAAAAATAAATTTAGAATTCCAAAATAGAAATGTTTTGAATAATTTATAATGATGCTGAGACTGTTCCAACAATATGTTTCTGTACAATAATTACAAATATATAAGGTGCAAGAGTGGCTATGTGGTAAGAAGCTTGCTTCCCAACCACATGGTTCTAGGTTCAGTCCCACTGCGTGGCACCTTGGGCAAGTGTCTTCTACTATAGCCTCGGGTCGACCAAAGCCTTGTGAGTGGATTTAGTTGACGGAAACTGAAAGAAGCCCTTTGAATGTGTGTGTGTTTGTCTCACACAACCACTTGAAAACCCATGTTGGTGTGTTTACATCCCCATAATGTAGTGGTTCAGCAGAAGAGACTGATAGAATAAGTACCAGGCTTTAAAATATAATCAGTAATGGGGTTGATTCATTTAACTAAAATTCAGGATGGTACCCCAGCATGGCCACAGTCTAACGGAACCAAGCAATCAAATAATTGAATGAATACATATATATATTTCATAGTTTTTTGTAATTTGTTTACAAGTTTCTTTATGTGAATTTGTGTGTTGAAGCATGTTTTATTGTCTGGGAAGAGTCATTCTCTTTTAGTGCCTTATTACTTAACACACTCACTGGTTCGATTTCCACTCATTTACTAAATTGTTTTTAAAAATTTTCGTTGCATCTTGCAACCTTTTCAATAGTTGTTTTTAGTTGAAAAGTTTATAAAAAAATGAATAAATGAGTGGAAATCGAACTCGTGAGTGTTAATAAGGCATTAAAAGAGACTTTCCCCAGACACAATAATAAATAAATAAATACATATACATATGTGTATGTATGTATGTATATATATATATATATATATATATATAAATAAATATATATGTGTGTGTGTGTGTGTGTGTGATAAGAAATAGTCACAATAGATAGAATGGATGGAAACTGGACATAATGCATTTGGACTGACTCCTTTGTTTTTCCAACAGACAATGACCTAAACTTACTCAGACTTGATGCTGACTCCATCACCATCGCAACAATGGTAAATTGCTACATTTGGTAAACACATTGGACAAAATGTCTGTAGTGTTTACTTGCACCACTTTACATTCTCAGCTCAATTCCTACTGAGGTCAGCTTTACTATTCATACTTCTAAGATCAGTAAACTAATACACCAATCAGTTACTGAAATTGATTTTATGTTTTTGGCACTGTCCATGCTGGCGCTATCTGTGCTGGCACTACATCAAAAGTACCTGTACCAGCACCACATAAAAAAGCACCTGTGCTAGCGGTATGCAAAAAGCACCCTTGCTAGTGGCATGTAAAGAGTATCTGGTACACTCCGTAAAGTGGCTGGCATTAGGAAGGGCATCCAGCTATAAAAGCCCTGCAAAAAGAGACAATTGGAGCCTGGTGCAGCTCTCTGGCATGCCAGCTGCTGTCAAACTGTCCAACTCCTGCTAACATGGAACACGGATGTTAAATGATATATTTTTATATGAGAGAGAGAGAGAGATGCATGTGTGTGTGTTTGTCCATGTCGTCACCACCACCACCACCACCACCACCACTTGACAATTAGTGTTACTCTGTTTATATCCGTATAACTTAGCAGTATAACAAAAAGAGACTGATAGAATAAGTAACAGAGGACTTCTTGCATGCCAACAGCACAAGTGTGTTTATGCAGCACTAGCACAAGTGCATTTTATGTGACACTGGCACCTGTAAAGGACAAGTCTGTATGTATGGATGACAGCGATTTTACTTAGTTTACTAGTGTTTCAAAGGGCCAACCCAGGCTCATTACATTCTGTGTCACACTGGCTCTCCTTGAGAACTAATTAAGGGTTTACATGTCTGTGGAGTGCTCAAACCACTTACATGTTAATTTCACATGCAGGCTGTCCCGTTGATCAGGCCAACTGGAAACACTCCTTGCTGTGACCAAGTGAGTGCCAGTCTATTTTTATACATGTAAACATGTAGGTCATATACAAGTATGATATACATGTAAGGAGTTCATTTGTTTGTTTTATGCCTGTTTTTCTATGCTAGAATGAGTTACAGGAATATTAAAGCAGGTTTTTCAGTTGGATACTCTTTTTAATGCAATCTCCCTTTTTGTTTTTTGACTGCAAATTTTGGTTTGAAGAATTCGACTTGTATGCTGTAAAATACCATGTTTCTAACCAAAGGACAGCAAACTAAGGTTGAATAATACTCATGAATTTCTCAGACATTACCAATGTTAAATGAACTGAAAGATGCAGAAGAGAAACAAAGCAAATTAAAGAATGGTGGTGGTAGAGATTGAAGTAGATATCTACTTTGGTCTGTAGGCATTGACAGCAAGATGTAATTAACCTCGGTTACAAAGTGTAATGAGATTCAAACTGACTTAATGACTATGGAGCAAGTTTATCTGAACAATACATGGGATACATGGAAATCAGTCTGGAGGTATTAAATTAGTTTTAGTAATCTAAATTCCACATGAACCGAATAATGTCTTGGAATGGTTAATGAACATGGTCACTGGTTTTCAGAACCAATGGAAAATTAATTGAAATATTCCTCTGTTAGGATGCCAAAGCAAAATGCTTGTGACTAAAAAGTGATTTTTGAAAGATCTCAATGCAAGGAAAATATTATTCCAACTGTTGTACGACCTTATTTTTGTCTGCCTGCATGAGCGACACACACACACACACACATAAATACAGAACCATAAATACAAATATGAAGACATAAGCACATTCATACGCATACAATTACATACTCCTAGTATTTGATTGACTTTGAAAAAATGAAAGACCAAATTGGCCTTGGCTGGACTTGAACCCAAAACATAAAGAGCTGGAAGAAATAGTGTAACATTGTAACTGATGAACCACCATACATTTGTGTGTATGCATCAATGCATATACACATACATGAACAAACATACACACACTGACACACATGAATACATAAACACTTTCACATGCATACAGATACACATATGCTACCAGTACATGACTGGTATTTTATTTTATCAATTTTGAAGAGATGAAAGGCAAAGCTAACATTGGCCAGATTTGAACTCAGAACATAAAGAGCCAATAGAAATACTACTAAGTTTTTTGTCTAACATTCTAATAGTTTTCTCTCTCTCTCTCTCTCTCTGGTGCTACGTAAAAATCACTGGTAATGGTGTCATGTAATAAGATTCATTACACTCTCTAAAGTGGTTGGCATTAGGAGGAGCATCTAGCTGTGGAAACCAGTGCAAAACAGACAATAGAACCTGGTGCAGCTCTTGGCCTTGCCAGCTCATGTCAAACCATCCAACCCATGCCAGCATGGTAAACAGTCGTTAAATGATGATGTGCTTCCTTGTCTGTCTATCAACCCCACTTGTTTACCAACTTTTAACTCTATACAGCAACCGTAAAAGGACTAGTGTGACAAAAGCTATAGCCAGAGACCTTGTACTGCTGCTAATCTCCTTTATTGTTCCAGCTGCCAGGATTATATCTGTCTTACAATTTGTGCAAGTGGGACTGTTTTAAACAATTCTATCTTGGAGCTGAAGTATAACTGTCTGTAAAAAGGACACCATAAAATGCCAATCAAGCAATAAGGTATCTGGGTCATGATTGTAAAGTTGAGTCCAATTCCTGGCAGCATATTGTGTCCTTCAACATGACATTTTATTTCACATTGCTCCAGTCTACTCATCTGGCAAAAATGAGTTGTAGCTGTATTTTAAAGAGTCAGCCTTGTCACATTCACTGTCTTGTTGAATCTCCCTGAGAACTACTTCAACCCTTTTGTTACCATATTTCTGTTGAGATACCTTGTTTCTTTCAATTAATTTTAAATATAACAAAGAATTTAGTAAAATAACTTAATTATCTTTAAGCTAGTGTTAGGAATATAAGTTGCGACTATGGTTTGGTGAAAGATTTTAATTCAGAACTTCTGAAAAAAAAGACATTTGTAGTACAAAGCCAGAGGCGATTTCAGCCGGGTTGGTATCAAAAGGGTTAAGGATATGTGTGTCAGTGGAGTGCTCAGCCACTTCCACGTTAATTTCAAGAGCAGGCTGTTCTGTTGATTGGATCAACTGGAACCCTCATCTTTACAACTGATGGAATGCAAATTAAGTTTGTGAAACACCAGCCAAAAATAGCATGAGAGATGAATAGGCATAAAACAGACTTTAAAATATTTAAAAATTAACATCCTTTCCAGGAAGAAAAAGAACAAAGAAATCCATACCAATTACTTGCTCAGTTGTTTCGCTTTCTACAATGTTTCTTTTATAAATTTTACTCTTCATCATCATTGCTTAACGTTCGCTTTCCATGCTGGCATGGGTTGGACAATTTGACTGAAGACTGGCAAGCCAGGAGGCTGCACCAGGCTCCAGTCTGATCTGGCAATGTTTCTACAGCTGAATGCCCTTCCTAATTCCAACTACTCCGAGAGTGTAGTGGGTGCTTTTTACGTGCCACTGGCATGAGAGCCAGTCAGGTGGCACTGACATCGACCATGCTTGAATGATGCTTTTTATGTGCTATCAGCATGGGGAGCCAGTCAGGCAGTACTGACAATGATCCATGCATGAATGGTGCTTACTGTGTGCCACCAGCACGGGAGCCAGTCAAGTGGCACTGGCATTGGTCACAACTACAATTTCCATTTTTGATTTGATTGAGATTCTGATTGTGATTTTGAATTTGTATAAGTAATTAAACATTTTGGATTCTAAGTAGATTACAACACAGTTTCAACTACTAATGACTAATTAATTGCTTAATAGAATAATGACATTAAGAAGATTAGGAAAGATCAATATTGTTTTCAGATTAACCACCTCCCCCCATCCCAAAGGAAGAGGAAGGATATGTTTTTGGTATTTTAACTTTTTTTATTAAAACCAGACAACTCTCACACATGTTCTAATGATACTGACTACAAACGGTTGTGCTGACTGAGCTAACAAGCTTCTGGGCCTGTTAAAAATAACAGCTAAATCTTGCTCAAATTACATGCTACCAACTTAGTAAAAGGCCTTGGACAAACATAACACATACACACACACTTTCAATTTTTGTCGATCACATTTACTCAAAAGGTTTTAGTCGGCCCAGCACTATAGTAGAAGACAATCATCCAAGGTGCCATACAGTGAGATTGAACCTGGTATCGTGTGGTTGGGAAGCAAGCTTCTAAGGCCTGACATTTTCAGAGAAGAGTAAGTCAGTACTTTATTTCATAGGATCCAAAAGGATGAAAGACAAATTTGTCCATGGTGAGATTTGAACTCGGAATGTAAAGAGCCAAAAAATATGCCACTCAGTATTTTGTCTAACACATTAGCAATTCTGTGAGATCACTATCTTAAAATCTCCTATAAATAATGCCGGAAGAAATTAACCAACTTCAAATTTTGCCTGCAAGAATGAGAGAATGCGCAAGACTGTCTGTTTAACTAATGAGAAATTTGTAAGCATATTTTGGGATACTTAATGGATAGTGGATGAAAATGCCATGTAAAAATAAGATAAAAAGTACATACAATATTAATTAATTCATTGAAGTCTACCAATTTATCTTTTATTACTGTTTCATTAATTGTAAAATAAACTTTAAATACATTTAGAAAATCTAACAAGCTTTTCATCTCTTTATTATCTCTGTTAAATGGTGTTCAGATTCATGGAATTGATTATTAGTGTAAGCTATTAAAGAAAACCGCAGGTGTGCTCAGTATCATATTTCAAGGTAAATTAGAATGTGCAACTGTCTGTCATGTAAATATGCTTGAGTTCAAAGCCCTCTGAGGTCAATGCTGCATTTCATCCTTTCAGGGTTATTAGCAAAAAAAAAAAAAAAACAGGATTGACGATTCAGTATCAATTTGTCCTGGGTCTGGTTTTAAAGTGCATCTGGTAGTGGCAGTGGGGGTGGGCTGTTTAAGAAGTCTCAGGGTTTTGAGGAATGTGTAACCACTTCTTACTCGCTATTGTTCCCAAATCTAACCTGGCTCAGTAATTGTACTGGTTAGAGTCTCAACAATAAGTTAATTCGCTTGTCATTAAAGAAGGTTGCTCACAGACACTCCAATTGATCCAGGTCCCATGAAGTCCTGCAGCTCTTTAGCCTCTCATCTAAGACCCATCTAAGAGAAGGTAACTCATCTAAGACAAGCTAACTCCGTACAAATCCTATAACTTGATAACCATTGGGTTCGTTGCACCAGACCAATATGAGTTTGAAGGACAGAAAAAGTGGAACTGGCTGTGCACAAACTACACCCTCTATAATAAACCCCTGCTGTTTTGTGGAATAATTCACTGAGCATTTAGAATAGGGTAAGAAAGTAAACCACTTCAGAAAACCTGAAAAGAGGGTCCCTAAGATGGATATATATAATCACACTTACCAATACCTGGCATCCTCTGCTGGTGCCATGGATGCTACAAACATATTGACTTGTCTTTCCTTCATGGTTCATCCATGAGTGGAGAGGGGTAAGTGTATTTGGAGTTAGGCACTTAATTCTGGAGACAGTCTAAGCACAGCAAGTGTGGGTGGTTAAGTTAGTATCTCTGCAATACTCTCAACCAAAGATTGGCATAAAACAGACTTTAAAATATTTAAAAATTAACATCCTTTCTAGGAAGAAAAAGAACAAAAAAATCCATACCAATTACTTACTCAGTTGTTTTGCTTTCTACAACGTTTCTTTTATAAATTTTACTCATCATCATCATCATCATTGCTTGACCTCCGCTTTCCATGCTGGCATGGGTTGGACAATTTGACTGAAGACTGGCAAGCCAGGAGGCTGCACCAGGCTCCATTCTGATCTGGCAATGTTCCTTCCTAATGCCAACCACTCCGAAAGTGTAGTGGGTGCTTTTTACGTGCCGCTGGCACGAGAGCCAGTTAGGTGGCACTGGCATCGGCTATGTTTGGATGATGCTTTTTATGTGCTATCAGCATGGGGATGAAAAAGGCCAGTCATCCATCTAGGGTAGAACTAAGAATGTTGGACTGGATTCCTTGCAGTAATTGTTCTGGATCTTTGCATTCAGAGTTCAAATCATGCTATGGCCTATTTAGACAGTAGAATTAATCTCCTGGATTACTCTGCCTGTAACATCAAAGCCAAGCTAGTGGCCAAGATCAAGGTGTGTCAAGATCTTCCTAGGGATGTAGTGAGAAATGCATGTACCAGGTTCTGAAGCTGTCTTGAGGCTGTGGTGAAAGCTGAGAACAGCTTCTTTGAGTAAATGGTTATCTCCCAGTCATAATCTATTCTTTTAGTTGTTTCAATCATTTGACTGCAGCCATGCTGGAGCACCAGCTTTAGTCAAACAAATTGACCCCCGGACTTATTCCTGGCAAGCCTAGTACTTATTCTATCAGTCTCTTTTGCCAAACTGCTAGGTTACAGGGACATAAACACACCAACATTGGTTGTCAAACAATGGTAGGGGGCCAAACACAGACACACAAGTATATATATATATATATATATATATATATAT
>NC_068983.1:42793008-42796377 GCF_001194135.2 Octopus bimaculoides | reverse complement strand
AAACACCTGCCCAAGATGCCACACAGTGGGACTGAACCTGGAACCATGTGGTTGGGAGGCAAGCTTCTTATCGCACAACCATGCCAGTGCCTATAGTTTATATTTCTTTTTTTTTTTTTAAATACTTTTATTTTTTGATATATTCTTTTAATTGTTTCAGTCATTTGACTGGGGCCATGCTGGAATCAAATTTAGCCTGAACACTCTATAGGTACAATCTTTTCTCTGGACTAAAAGATAAAGAAATAAATGCAGATGGAAAGAATACAAGACAGTATGGGAGAAGTTATATGTCGTAAACCATATTTCATTGAAGTAATTAACCTTATTTATTACAACAGCTTATAAAACAGTTGAGGACACTCTGGTATCTGTTTTACTAAATCTCTATTCTACTTAATGAAGGTGGATACAATATGATACATATGACCTTAGCTCCAAGAATTAACAGAAATAAACCTACAGCTGCAAAGTATAATTAATGGCAAATTAGTGGTAATAAAAATTATTTATCGGTCTAGGTATATAGTTAAAGTTTGCTTCCCAACCACATAATTTTGGCTTCAGTTTCACCACATGGAACCCTGAGCAAATGTTCTCTACTATAGCCCTAGGCCAAACAATCTTGTGAGTAGATTTGATTGATAGAAACTGAGAGAAGCTCATATAACAATATATATATATATATCTTGTTTCAGTCATTTGACTGCGGCCATGCTGGAGCACCACCTTTAGTCAAGCAAATTGACCCCAGGACTTATTCTTTGTAAGCCTAGAACTTATTCTATCGGTCTCTTCGCCGAGCCGCTAAGTTACGGGGACATAAACATACCAGCATCGATTGTCAAGCGATGGTGGGGGGACAAACACAGACATACACACACACACACACACACACACACACACACACACACACACATATATATACACACGACAGGCTTCTTTCAGTTTCCGTCTACCAAATCCACTCACAAGGCTTTGGTCGGCCCGAAGCTATAGTAGAAGACACTTGCCCAAGGTGCCACGCAATGGGACTGAACCCGGAACCATGTGGTTGGTAAGCAAGTTACTTAACACACAGCCACTCATATATATTTTTTCTGAAGCTCTGAAGCTATAGGTTGATATACAAGCATTCAGCTATGAGTGCATTGCATCTTGTAGCAGAAACAGCTGTAAGTTAATAAAGTTTGTCATAATTTCTCCTTGTTAAGTAATTTCCTATATAATACACACACACACACAGTTTGTGCGTGTGTGCTTGTCTTGACACCATGTGAGAGTTGTGAGTATGACTGGCATTCATTTCCATTCTTAAGTGGAAACCTAGCTTGCCATGGGAATTGTTACTTGGAAACAGGTGAGGGTTGATGACAGGAAACGGTGTCTGGCTGCAGAAAACCCCCGTCTCATTGAATTCCATTTGATTCATGCAAACGTAAAAAGATGGTTGTTAAAATTATGATTCTTTCTTCCTTTTGTTTTCTTCTATCTACCAAATTCACTTGCAAGGAATTGGTAGCTCCAGTTCTATAGTAAAGAGCCAGACCCAAGGTACTTATTCTCTCCATGCTAGCATGGGTTGGATTTGTCACCAGAATCTAATAAATCAAGAGAAATCTTGCTCTTCTGCTTTGTTTACTGAGTGATTAAGAGTGTGAAGAAGATATATATATATAAATACATAAATAGCTGTGAAAAGCTGTTCCAATAAAAATGTATAAATTTATGAATATATTCCACCCACGGGGCTGTAGAACAATTCGAGGAAAATCTAGATGAAATAATGCTTGTTTAAATGTTGAAAATAATAAGCCATTAATTGCAATTTTTATTATATTCAGGTGTGCAGTTTCACATAAAAATGTAATACCTTTAAACTTTCAGAAATAAAGCATTGCTATGGTTTAATTAAATAGCTAAAAAAAATAGGCTTTTGTATTTATTTATATCAAAACATGGAGAGAAAGAGAGCGTGAGTATGAAAAAACAATAGATTGTTAATCTTGTATGTGTTGTGACTAAACCATTATCTGTTGTAAATTCCTCTCTTCTGTGATTTATCTCTGCTATTTGTGACAGTCACAATAAATTGTGACTGTCTCCGTCTAATTTGACCAATTTTGTTATAAGTTTGTGTATGTGTTCACAAGCGTTAAACTAATATACCTGCTTGTTGTTCCTACACCTGTCTTTGTCATACACGCACGCACCAGAGTAAGCACATAAATGTGAAACAAGGTGGGAAAAAAAAATAGTACTCAAATACCGGAGGTAAAGTAATATGCTTTATTAAAGCTGCTAAAACATCATGAGAAAAAAAAACAAAACTGTTTCTCAGTTTCACGTTCCCATTTGTCGGACAGTCTGATAAATGGGAGCATGAAACTCTGAGTAACAGTTTTTTTTTTTTTTTTTTTTTGCAGCTTTAATAATAAAGTATATAGGAGTGGCTGTGTGGTAAGTAGCTTGCTTACCACACAGAAGGCAACTTCTGCCTTCTCCCATCAATATCATCGTGTTCATCATTCATCTCCTCTCTTTGTCCAAGCCAATATAATGAAATAAAGTAGCCTGCTTACCAACCACATAGTTCCAGGTTCAGTCCCACTGCGTGGCGCCTTGGGCAAGTGTCTTCTACTATAGCCTCGGGCTGATCAAAGCCTTGTGAGTGGATTTGGTAGATGGAAACTGAAAGAAGCCCATCGTGTATATATATATATATATATATATATATATATATATATTTGTGTCTGTCCCACCCTCCCCACCATTGCTTGACAACCAATGCTGGTGTGTTTACATCCCAGTAACTTAGCGGTTCGGCAAAAAAGACCGATAGAATAATTATTAGGCTTATAAAGAATGTCTTAAAGGCCGTGCTCCAGCATGGACACGGTCAAATGACTGAAACAAAAGAATAAAAGAATTGCATTGAATTAATCATGATGAATTATCTTGCAGCTTTAATATTTCAATGATGTGATTGTTTATTTTTAGAACGACATTGTAGGTTAGGTGTGATAGGCATGAAACAAAACAGACATTTTGACTAGATATGGCCAGTTCAAATGCTAATGGGTTAAATACTGATGATGAGGTGGAAGTGAAATCATTTCATATTTACTTGAAAGAAACCCTCATCATTTAAATGTCTACTTTTCCATGCTTACACGAGTCAGATGAAGTTTGAGGGCTGGATGGCCTTCCTATTTTCAAGGAAGGTAGTATTTATCCATGGCTGGATTTTTAGGTCGACTATTGGAAATGAAATGACATTGCTTAGATGGCAGCGGCATTTATTTAAAACTGTGATTCCCAAAGTGAGCAGTACTGCTACCTTGTGTGTGTGTGGGGGTGGGGGGGGGG
>NC_068983.1:42788963-42792962 GCF_001194135.2 Octopus bimaculoides | reverse complement strand
GGGGGGGGGATGATAATGGGGTGATAGATGTAAAAAAAAAGTATTGATAGGTTAATTAGGTTTGTTTTATTTGTAAGATACGGTTGTTTTGAATTTGCTGCAGGAGGTGGTCTATATTGTGGTGGGGAGGGTAAGGGGGCGCTAGGAATGTGGCCTGGGTGCTAAAGATGCGGCAGCTTGAAAAAGTTTGGGAACCACTGATTTAAAACTTATGCGATGATAAGCCAAGGAGACAAACCCCCACACAAAGGGTGTCTTTCAGTTTCCATCTACTAAATCCTCTTCCAATGCTCTGATTGGCCTAGGGACATTTGCCTAAGGGGCCAAACAGTGGGGCTGAACCGAGAACCATGTGGTTGGAAAGCTAACTGCTTACCACACAGCAACGCCTGAGGTAGTAATTAATATTCAGCTGTTGAATTGCATTTAATCTAATTATCTAATAATAATGAAGAAAGAACAATATAATTCCAATTGCATGGATGTATTTCGATCTTATCTGGATTTCTTCACTGTAAGCCTGAATTTAAGATGATTTACAAGAAACAGCAGATTTTAAATCAGAAAACACAGGTGGGAGAGAGATAGTGGTTTCAAATTTTGGCACAAAGCCAGCATTTTCGAGGAAGGGGATAAATCAAGTACACTGACCCATAGTGTTCCACTGGTACTTATTTCATTGAACCCTGAAAGGGATGAAAGGCGGGTTGACCCCAGTGGGAATTGAATACAAAACATAAAGTTGGAAGAAATGCTACTTGGCCTTTTTCCTGCTCACCATCTTATGGTGGGAGAAAGATTGATTACGAGAATCTTATAATAATCCTGCTTGTCATTGCACTACTTAGCCTGTCGGTAATGCTTTCATGTGATTAGAGAAACAGAGGGAGAGTGGAAAAGAGGGAGAGAGAAGCGTCCATGACGTGAAGTAGAGGGAATGTAATTGTAATGCTTTCACATGATTAGTTGAAAGGAAAAAGGAAAAAAAGAAAGATAAAGTGAAGAGTGATACAGAAAAAAGAAAGGGAAAGAGAGAAAAGCGTGAGAAAGAAAGAGGGAGAGAAGCATCCATGATGTAAGGTAGGGGGAACTTAATACTTTTAGCAGAGGGGGTGAGGTTAAAGAAAGGCAGAGTGAGGGGGAGGGGGAAAGATGATGATGGTGGTGGTGGTGACTGGATAGTGAAAACTCTTTTACTTGTTTCAGTCATTTGACTGTGGCCATGCTGGAGCACCGCATTTAGTTGAACAAATCGACCCCAGGACTTATTCTTTGTTAGCCTAGTACTTATTCTATCGGTCTTTTTTGCTGAACCGCTAAGTTACGGGGACGTAAACACACCAGCATCGGTTGTCAAGCGATGGTGGGGGAACAAACACAGACACACATACATATATATATATATACATATATACGACGGGCTTCTTTCAGTTTCCATCTACCAAATCCACTCACAAGGCTTTGGTCGGCCCGAGGCTATAGTAGAAGACACTTGCCCAAGGTGCCATGCAGTGGGACTGAACCCAGAACCATGTGGTTGGTAAGCAAGCTACTTACCACACAGCCATTCCTGTGTATATTTTTTTTAATTGAACTAAGTTTTTCATATCACCTATCACTTAATGCATGTGCATAAGTGCAATTCCGTGAAATATTCATGCTTATTTACATGGCAGATATATACAATTTAACTAAAGGTTGTATCATGTATGAGTTTTTTTTTTCTTTATGGGAAAAATGGAAAAATAAGAGTGAATATTTATGAGTGCCGTGTATTAAGTCTATGAAATTGTGTGTAAAGTATATAAAGTGTATATATAAAGTGCATTAAGTAATCATCATATTCCAGTTTCTTTCACTTTTCAATGAATAGCAGATGAGCGACTGTCTTTCCATAGACAGAACACAAGCTATGCTTTCAGGTTTTTTGGATAAAGTTTTCAGAAATAACTCAATAGGTTTACCATTAATTCTGTGAAATATTCACTGAATCCTGCTAGTCAAGATATAATTTTTCCTTTGAAGCAACAAAGAATGTTCTCAGACTTTTTCTCTCACATAGAAATATAACGAGAGAGAGCGAGAATGTTGAATCAATCTGTTTGTTTTCCACACTGTAGATTTTGATGTCAGTTCCTTTCCAAATCCACATCTTTATGGAAATTTCGTTTTTTTTCTCCATTCTTTCTCTTTTCTCTTGGTTGCTCGTTACATCCGTTATCCAATGGCATGCATGTTTATTTACTAAAGCAAAAGAAATGTATGCTTAGTTTATTGTATTCTTCTGGTTCACCATTTTCAATACAGAACATGTGATGACCAGTGTCACACAATTCTGTCATCTTACAACTAATGATGTTGAACAAACACTAGGAATGTTTCTGTTTACAGTTGTCATTATTATTGCGATGAAGTAGCTAATTATGAAACAGTTTTTCTCTGCCTTGCTCATTATTAAAATGGAAGGACCAACCAAATGCCAGTTATAGAAAGAAGAAATCCTAATCTTTCTTTCTCTCTCTCTCTTTTTTGCCATAATAAATATCTACACATTTACACTGCATTATGATTGCCTCCCGGAACCCAATCAAAGAAAAAAAAAAAAGAGTTGATTGGAGGAAATACTTACACGACCTGCTTCCATACAGTTTCTTTACCATATTCACTGACAATGCATTGGTGAACCCAGAGATAGATTAAATGACAATTACCCAAGGTACTATGCAATGGGACTGAACTCAGAGCCTCGTAGTTGCAAAGAAAACTTCTTACCCATACCATCATGCTTACAACTTCTTTAACTCTTTAGCATTCAGATTTCTTTGTCAATTGTAATACTTATTTATTCCCATTGTTTTGAATTTATCCTGCATTAACTTGTAACCTTCAGATTTTAACGATGTTATTGTATATTTTTATAATGACACTGTAGGATAGGTGTGAGAGGCCAGATGTGTCTAGTTTGAATATATGGGTTGGATATGACCTGTTTAAATGCTGAAGGGTTAAATCATAAGTTAAGAAATTGTCAAACTATAACTGAGTTTCCTTCCAATCTCTATTTGGCATTGTCTTTTATACATTGAAGGGTGATGAGGAGGTTAATACAATGGTATTATGTATGAGAGTCCACCCTGAGATTTCCATCACCATTATTTTATCTCCCTTTCGAAGTTCATCCAGGTTACTGCCACCCAGTCTTCTAGGAGTAGCCATTGTATCTCCTCTACAATAAGAAACCTATTCTGCTCTGGCCCCTTCTTTCATAATTTAATGTCGAGGTAGACTGAGGAAAAGGTGGAGGGGGACAGGTGGAGGAGGGGATTGGGAGGGTTGGTTTGAAAACCTAAAGCCGGGCGAGATAGTGTGAGGGCAGTTGCTATGGCATTGAGGTAGATCTGACCACCTCCATTAACAGGGACAAAACTTGGATTTAAAACATGAGGATGATCTCCTAGCATAAAAACTGCCTTCCTCTGCTATATCTCCACTCAAATGTAGGAGATCTTAGTCTTGCAAGTGACATGGTCACCTCACTAGTGTTGGTGCCATGAAAGAGTATCCAGTACATGATGTAATGCAGGTGCTGTTAGGAATGACCTGCAGCCATAGAGACCATGCTAAAGCAAGATATTGGAATAGGATGCAGTCTTTGGACCCATCAAATCCCCTTCAGCCATCCAATCCGTATCAGCATGGAAGATGGATGTTGAAAGGTGATCATCATCTGCTCTCTTATTTGTTTCAGTCTTTAAACTGTGACCATGCTGGGGCACTGTCTTGTAGAATTTTCCGTTGAACGAGTTGACCCCACGCCTTTGCTAACACTGTCACTGCCATCATCACCATTGCCTCCCCCTCTATCATAACTACAGCTCATACTATTACTATCACCCTCGCAGTCTATATGCGTATTATTACTCTCACCCCAGCAGGAGTGGGGGCAAAGTCTGACACGCTGACACAAATTCGTTTTGGCATTTATATATATATATATAT
>NC_068983.1:42785679-42788651 GCF_001194135.2 Octopus bimaculoides | reverse complement strand
TATGTGATGGGTTTCTTTCAGTTTCCTTCTACCATATCCACTCACAAGGCTTTGCTAAACCCAAGGCTATAGCAGAAGAAAACTTGCCCAAGGTGCAACAGTGGGAATGAACCCAGATCTATGTGGATGGGTTGCAAACCTCTTACCACACAGCCTCAATATATATATATATATATATATATGTATATATACACACACACACAACAGGTTTCTTTCAGTTTCTGTCTACATCCATTCACAAGACTGGGCCAGACTGGGCCCAAGGCTATAGTAGAAGACACTTGCCCAAGATGCGACGCAGTGGGACTGAACCCAGGTCCATGTAATTGGGTTGCAAGCTTCTTGTCACACAGCCTCAATATACACACACACGCACACACACACACACATATATATATATATATATATATATATATATATACGACAGGTTTCTTTCAGTTTCTGTCTACCAAATCCACTCACAATACTTTGATCTGTCCAAGGCTAGATAGTAGAAGATACTTGATATATATACAGAAATTTAATCAGATGAGATACTCGGCCGACTCTCCTGGATTTACCATTATTACCACAATTGGCACCATCAACTCAGGCCATCTGGTTTCTGTTACAGACTTTATTCTGGCTATTTTCAGATTTCACTAATGTCTTTCTTTCTGTGTCAATGTTTTTTTTTTGTTA
Organism: Octopus bimaculoides; assembly: GCF_001194135.2. Taxonomy (NCBI): domain Eukaryota; kingdom Metazoa; phylum Mollusca; class Cephalopoda; order Octopoda; family Octopodidae; genus Octopus; species Octopus bimaculoides. The sequence goes on along the minus strand of NC_068983.1, from coordinate 42,787,970 downwards.
ATTATTATGACATCATCCTTATCATTTGTTTTAGTTAGATGAAGAATGTATGTCACAAATAGCAGTTTCATACTTCAATGGTGGTTTTTTATTATTATTATTATTATTATTATTATTGAAGGTAACAAGCTGACAAAAATCACCAAGTAAAATGCTTAGCAGCAATGCGTATTTCTTCACATTTCGAGTTCAAATTCTGCCAAGATTGACTTTGCCTTTCATCCTTTCAGGGTCGATAAAATCGGTTTCAGGGTTGATGTAATTGACTTACTCCATCCCTCGACCTTGCTGGCCTTGTGCTAAAATTTAAAACTGTTATTCATTATCATCATTGTTTAACGTCCTTCCATGTTGGCATGGGTTGGATGGTTTAACAGAAGCTGGTCAGGCACGATCCTGCATCAGACTTTGTTTTGGCAGGGTTTTTTATAGCTAGATGCCCTTCCTAACACCAGCGACCCAGTAGAGTGGACAGTGCTTTTTACATGGCACAAGCACAGGTGAGGTCAGTTTTAGGAAGGTTTTTACAGCTGGAGGCCCTTCTAAATGCCTACCACTTTACAGTATGGACTGGATGCTTTTTAAGTGGCACCTGCACTGGCAGGGTCACCAGGTAACTTGCAAGACAAAGATCCTTTGTGAGGGGAGGGAGAATTGGAGGAGGTGGTCCCGTGTCAAATGAAAGGTTAGCATGTCTGTTCTGAGTTCCTACAAGGATTAACATTTCCGCCACAAATTCAAGGACTGAATTTCTTTTAATTCAAGCATAGCATCTTTGAATTTCTTGGTTCAAATGTATCATTTAGTCATCTAGATCAGGGAGATGTGTGTCTACATTATTCTAATAGCGTTCATGTTGATCTTAAGTTTCAATAAACTCACTCTGCAGAATCCTTCCTATAATTTATAACTGTCACTTTGATGATGATGATGACTCTTGGTTACAAAGATGAGGGTTCTAGTTGATATGCTCAGTGGAACAGCCCGCTCATGAAATTAAAGTGCAAGCACTCCACAGACACATGTACTCTTGACGTAGTTCTCAGGGAGATTCAGCATGACAAGAGAATGTGACAAGAGGAGCCCCTTTGAAATACTGGTACAACACATTTTTGCCAGCTGAGTGAACTGGAGCAACATGAAATAAAGTGTCTTACACGAGACACCAGGAATCGAACTCGTGACCTTGCAATTTTTTGCCAAATACCCTAACCACTAAGTGACGTGCTTACATAGAATTTAGGAAAATATCAAATTATAAAAAGTAAAATTCCTTCCATCTTTATTCATCATCATTTGACTTCCATTGTCCATGCTGGCATGGGTTGGACAGTTTGATCAAGGCTGGCAAGCTGGGAGGCCACACCCAACTGCTGTCTGATTTGACATGGTTTTCTGTGGCTGAAATGCCCTTCTTAATGCCAACCACTCCAAGAGTGTAAAGGGTGCTTTTACGTGAAACCAGCACCGGTGCTATTTGCGTGACACTGGTATCTGCCAAGACTGCAATTTTGCATATTTTTCTATGACTGGAAGCTCTTCCTGTCGACAAACTTCATCTGTTTCCAAGAAAAGTAATATTTTCCCCAGAGTTGGACGTGTTTTTGCAGAATATCGGAAATGGATGACATACATTTACAAAAATTACTTCAGATGTCAAAACAAAGAAGCAAAACAAGCGCATGCGCATATATGACACGCTTCTTTCAGTTTGCACCCACCAAACCTAATCACAAGGCTCTGAATTGGTTAGACTGTTTGAGTTACTTCCCTTTAACTGCTGAAACAACCATGGTCGAAAACTTCGGTCACAACCAACTCAAGACCAGAACCAGATATTATTGGCACTCACATTTTATTTTACTGATATCATTATTCCTCTTTGGTGGAAATGATTGAAAACCACACAATCTCTGTCGCTTTCATTGTGTAAAAGAAGTAAATTCAGTCGTGTGGCAGACGAATTTTGTATATATAATTCGTATTTGTATTTGGTTTGCAAGGTTCTTGATGTGAATTTGTGTGTTGAAAGAAATACTATTGAATCTTGGGAGGGGCATTATACCGGTAATAATAAACACACGCACTGGTTTGGTCCTTTATGAATTAGTATTGTTCGTGTTTTTTTTTTTGTATTTGACAAAATAAAAAAAAGGAAAAGAATTAGCACGAAAAATACTGAATAAAAACAATAAAGGACTGAACCAGTGTGTGTGTTTATTATTACTGTCGTAATAACCTTTCCAAGGTTCAATAGTGTGCATATATATATATATATATATATATATATA
>NC_068983.1:42783811-42785412 GCF_001194135.2 Octopus bimaculoides | reverse complement strand
ATATATATATATATATATATATATATATATACTTACATGTGTGTGTGTGTTAGTGTGTACCCTTGCCTTGACGTCAGATGATGGCTGTAAAGAATCATGGCTCCTGCAAGTGATGCTGTTTGTTTTCTTTCCTCTGAGAAAAGCATATCTGTCCATGATGGATTCCTGTTATTGTTTCCATCTAACAATTCCACTCACAAAGTATTAGTTTGTTCCATACTGTGAGATAGAACTTGAGACTGTGCTTTTGGAGTTACAAAGAGAAACCTGTATCCACATTGCCATCCAGCACTTACGGAGACATGGGTGGATGATGTGTATGTGTGTGTGTGTATATTTGCACACACACACGTTATAATTACCACTTTTCCATTTTGGCATTGGTCAGATGAAATTTGCCAAGACATGTTCTTTGACCTTGTACCTTTCCTGTTCTAAGTGATCGCTCAGCCTACAACAAATAGCACCTGTAACTTATATGACATCCTACCATGTTAAAAAAGGACATAGTCTAATGTAATCCTATATAAACGATGCCTGCCAAAAGTCTGGGTTGTCATTGCATGGATGTCTTTAATCATAGGCTGCCTTGATAAGCAATGATCTAGAGCTCAACAAATACAAGACTTTTCCTATCTCAGTCACATGAAACTCAGATCACTTTTTGATTTTATCGTGATCTATATTATGAATCCTAAATACTCTGTGTGTGATGATGATGATATAATTTACTGTTCCATTAAGATAAGCTCAACAAAAAGAGTACTTCAACTAGTGAGAGATAAATCATTTAATGCACATACGAGCAGCTGATAGTATCTTGTTGGGAAGACACCTGCTCAGGTATATAAAATCAGTGTGTGTGTGTGTGTGTGTGTGTATATATATATAATTATTCAATATTAACAGTTTTGTATTAGAAAACCAAGAATTTATACAAGGCTGTAAAAGAAGTGCTCAAACTAGTTGAGACATAGGTACAAAGTTAATTGCAGAATAAAACCGTTAGGTCATCGACTGAAAAAGCCGTAGCCCACCAATAACCACATATATTGCCTCTTTAAATAGGAATAAAATAAATAAGTTAAAGCTATGCGAATGTCTGTCTCAGGGAAACCCTTTTTCTAATAAAACCAACTGTAAACCACACGATGATAGTGGAACGGGCTCTTCATTCCCTCGGATTATGCCTAAATCTGGGAATGAGATAAGTGGAATGGTTGATAAGAATAAATTTCTGAGGGCGGTTAATGATATTGGAAATGACTTTAAGAGTGGCCGTAAAAAATTATGTAATTGTAGGGACCCTTCTTTATGTCCTCTCGGCGGACTTTGTTTGTCCACAAACGTAGTGTATAAATGTGTAGTTAGAGACGAGGACAAACAAAATAAGTTTTATATTGGAAGTTCAGTGAATTTTAAAGCCAGGTATAGGCTGCACAAGAGTTCCTTTTCTAATGAGAAATATTATAATTCCACAACACTCGCCTCTTACCTGCATGACCTCAAGAGGAAGAATAAGAAGTACTCTCTTGAATGGTCAATCTTATCTAGAACCCCCCAATTTAAGGCTAATATTAGCAAGTGCTTATTATGCATTA
>NC_068983.1:42775998-42783084 GCF_001194135.2 Octopus bimaculoides | reverse complement strand
CCCTATATTTTTTCTATATATATATATTTTTATTCTACTATATTTGTACCGGTCTCTAATATTTTAATCAACTTTTTAATCGCAGTTTATTTATTTATATTATTCTATTGTATTTTTAATCGATTTTTATTCTTATGTATAAAAATTTTGACTTCCCTTTGCTAATTTGGTTTTGTGGTCTATGCTGTACTTCTTATATGTGGTTATTGGTGGGCTACGGCTTTTTTTGAGTTCATGAACTAACGGTTTTATTCTGCAATTAACTTTATATATATATATATATATAATTTACTCTTGTATATACAATTAGTGTGTGTCTGTGTGTATGTGTATATATCCTTTGAGTGTTGACCGTCAGAAGAACGTTTGTTACCATAGTAGAGATTTGGTATTTCTATTTTGTTTGAGTCAGTCTCCTCCTACTCTTAGTTTCGCCTGCATATACATAGTAACTAATTTACCTGACGACCCTGGGCATCCACAGGCGAAACCCAGAATATCAAGTAACTGACGCAACCAAAGTAACTAGGTTAGCTTCAAGGGGCTTTACGACATGTAACTTAGCCACTATTTTATTTGCTAAATATTAATAGTAATAAATAGAAGGCCGAGTTGTTTCCCTTGTCCCTATTTATAATACACAGTTATCTCCACTTTAGTTGTGAATGAGATAAAATTTAAATGTTTCTTGCAAGACAAGTTTCTGAGGAAATTATTTCAAAAATTAATGTTTTACGTAAATCTATGCAGAAAAATTGTAGATTTAAGGTGAACAAGGGAACCATCAAGTGGCTGTTCAATTTGCTAGAAATTGAAGCCAAATCTCTTTCAAATCACATCTTACTATCCTGAAAAATGAAAAACGGCAGATGATATGGTCTTTGATACACAATGTCTGAGAGCGAGAAAAAGTACGTTCCTGGCTAGAATGCTTTGGATTAGGGTTCTGTTTGATCAGAGCTTACCTGTTGCTAAATACAAAACAAGGCAGTGCCACAATGCATATATGCAAAGACACACACACACACACACACACACACACATATATATATATATATATATATATATATATATATATGTATGGTGGAACCTTGATTTATAAATGCCTTTTGTCATTAACAAATTGATTTATGGAGAATTTTTCAAACATTAAATCTCTTGGGTGACAAGCATGCAAGCTGGCAACAATGATTGATGACAAGTTGGGAGTATTGGTGAGAGAGCATCAGTTATTGTCTGTCTTTGACGTTGTGTGCTGAAACTATTTTTCCTGTAAGAAATTCATGAGAAGGCACAGCAAATTTGAGCAAGAAGGTACACTAACATTTCGGGTGGCAAACAATCTTCAGGATTAAATTAAATTCCTAAACTAAGGTTCCACTCTGTGTATGTGTGTTTGCACATACATGTGTGTGTGTGTAGCTCCCGTGCAGGTGGCACATAAAATACACTATTTTGAGCATGGCTTGTTGCCAGTACCGTGTGATTGGCCCTCGTGCTGGTAGCACGTAAAAGCATCCACTACATTCTTGGAATGGTTGGCATTAGGAAGAACATCCAGCTGTAGAAACTCTGCCAGATCAGATTGGAGCCTGGTGCAGTCAAATCGTCCAACCCATGCTAGCATGGAAAGCGGACGTTAAACGATGATGATATATATAAATATATATATATATAATCTCAGTACAAGAAATTGGAAAAATCACATAATTCTTTTTAACAATTGAAACGTGTGTAATGGTTAATAAAAAGTACCGGAAAATTTTGACACTTCTTGTTTTGATATAACTCTGCAGAATTTTCAACACATAAATATAAGAACTACATACTGGATTGTAATACTGGAATAAACAGATGAGATACAAGAAGACTCACCTTGGATTTTCACCCTACCTAAATAATATCCATGTGTGTATATGTATATATATATTTATATATATATATTTATATATATATATATATATTTATATATATATATATATATATATAGGTGTAGGAGTGACTGTATAGTAAGAAGCATGCTTCCCAGCCATATGGTCGCGGGTACAGAGGTTTTGCAGAAATGTGCAGTTTATTACATCCATGTCATTAAGCAGGGCTGTGTGCTTAGACCAATTCTCTTTAATCTCTTCTTCACCAATGTTATGTTTATCACCACACTCAGCGCTTGGCTTGTATTATTTCTATCATCCTTATAAGGATGAAAAGCAAAGTTGACTTTTGCAGGGTTTGAACTCAATTTTTTTATAATAATAATAATAATAATCCTTTCTACTAAAGGCACAAGGCCTGAACTTTTGGGGGAAGGGACTAGTCAATTATATCGACCCCACCGGTACTTAATTTATTGACCCTGATACTTGGTACTGAAACCTCTGCCAAGTCAACACCAGCGTCCTCTCAATGATTAGCCAGGGATGATTTTAAAAATGAGAATATCTGAAATAAACTTGACTCCTCTCACAAATGAGAATACTAGAAATGAACCCAAATGCTCTCAAAAATTAAGTAAAAAAAAACAGGAAAAATAATCCAGAATCCTTGTCTGTTACCGGATTGATCCCAAAATCTAATCAGCTTGTGCCAGTCACATGGCCAAACATCCCTGAAAGATTCATCCAAATCCATCCAGCTGTTCTTGAGGTATCTTGTCTATTGTCAAGCAAACAAATGTGACTGAAAACAGTACCTCCACCTTTGCTAAGGTGGAGGTAATAATAATTATAACTTTAGGGACAAGGTCATATATTTGAAATGATGTTGGTAGATTTAATCGGGATATGATACTTGACTGGTGTTTATTTTATTGATCTTGGGGAAAATATAAGGCTAAGTTGGTGTAAATTGACTAACGACAGAATTAAGTACTGCAGGGCATTTTGCCCACTAATTCAGTATTACTACTACTACTACTACTACTACTACTACTACTACTACTATTACTACTACTACTAATAATAATAATAATAATAATATTGCTTTTTCCTGTTTCTCTCCAAGTACTTCTTAGCATTTTTATTTTAACACCAAACTTGAAAATCCTCTGTCATTTTTTTCTTTCTCTCAGCTGTTTTACGAGTACAGCATTCATATCCATATGTTGGTTCCCATTGGAAACACCAAATCTCAAAGTGGCCAACAGTTCCAAGTTGGCCTTTGTTCCTTATTCATGGATGTTTGTTCCCAAATGTAGTTTGAACAAAGAGCAGCATATTTTGCTAATGCATTTTATCTCTTGGCTGTCATTGCATTGATTTCTAATAATACTCTCAGCATCCCAGCATTGCAAGATTCCTTCAACTCTTTGACAGTTAGTCAACTATCAGAGGATTATCTGATCCAGAGATAATTAGCGATTCTGTTTTGTCACAGTTAATGAACAAACCATATTCTTAACTTGCTGCCTTCTTCATTGAATTCTTTTAATTAATGCTTTTTAATGTTGGTGCAGATCAACAATTTTTGAAGAGTGGGGCATTGCCAGTACAATGAACTCCAGTATTTGACAGATACCTGTGTCTGCAAATTGGCATCCATGCTAGTGGCATGTAAAATGCACTCTGGTGTCACACAAATGGCACCCGTGCTGCTGGCACACTTTATTTGATCAATCCTGGAACGAAAATGACTGGCAAAGAACTGGAAGAAATACAACAAAAGTATTTTCTCCAATGGTCTCTTGGTTCTGCCACTTTCCAATTTAAAGAATTCCAAACGTTTTTGACTTGTTATGTGATGGGTTTTATGACTAATATAAAAATACAATGTCTGGAAAAAAAAAAAAAAAACACACACACACACACACGTTAATAGCTTTGGGTTTTGTTGTTTTTTATGGTTATTTCAACTGCTTAATGACAACTAAATACTTATTAGTTGCCAGGCAACTATGTTAATGACATTAACCATGCTGGGTCTGTCCCTTTTCTCTTTCTCAGGTTAGGGATGTAATTTTGGAATGTTGCTTGTTTAGCCCATGTGTTTTATGGCATTGTAGATTTATTTTGGTAGAGTCACTGTAGAAATTAAACACATATATACATGCATGTATATGTACACATTCGACACAGTTATATACATCATCATCATCATTTAACATCCGTTTTCCATGCTGGCATGGGTTGGACGGTTTGACTGAGATCTGGAAAGCCAGTGGCTGGACCACACTCTAATCTGATCTGGCAATGTTTCTACAGCTGGATGCCCTTCCTAATGCCAACCACTCTGAGTGTAGTGGGTGCTTTTTACTTGCCACCAGCACAGGAGCCAGTCAGGTAGGCCTGGCATTGACGACGTTTGGATAGTGCTTTTTCTGTGCCACTGACACTGGAGCCAGTCAAGGGGCACTGGCATTGGCCACAGCTATGATTTTGGTTTTACTTGACTCAACAGGTCTTCTCAAGCATATATCGCCTGATGCATTTTGTGAGATGCAGGTATGGCTGTATGGTTAAATAACAAAAAAGAAATTGGAACTCTGTTGGTTAAAATGATAAGAGTTCTAGTTGTTTCAATTAATAGAACAACTTTGCTTGTAAAATTCATGTGCAAGTGACTGAGTACTCCACAGACATGTGTACCCTTAACAGTTAGTCCTTGTGGGAGATTCAGCATGACACAAAATGTAACATAGTTGGCCCCTTTGAAATACAGCTACTACACATATTTTCCAGCTGAGTGGACTGGAGCAACGTGGAATAAAGTGTCTTGCTCAAGAACACAACACACCAATGTAAATGAGATTCACAATCTTAAGATCATTGGCAGAATTTCCCAGCAAAATGTTTTCAGGTTCAGTCCTGCTGTTTTGCACCTTGGGCAAGTGTTTTCTGCAATAGCCTTGGGCTGATCAAAGCCTTGTGAGTAGATTTAGTTGGCAGAAACAGAGAAAAGCCAGTTATAATTCTGTGTGTGTTTGTCGCATCTGTGCCGTTGGCAATTTTCCTTCTTTGGACTTTCTCTTTCTCCTTTCCAATGAAGAGCCTTGCTCAAAACTTTAAAACTCCTCTCCTTTCACCAAGCGTCAAACTAATATAATTCTTGTACACGTTCTCACAATCATTTTTTTTTCTCTCTTTCTCTTTTACTCGTTTTTTGAATTGTCTGTTCATTGAATTGACTATATATACATCGTTGCTATTATGCAAAAGTGTCATAAGTTCGAATTCGAAATGTTGCTTTTTCAGAAAACGATAAAATAATTTCACCATTCCATAGCAAAACCGTTTTACTACACTTTGACGATTTTTGATTTCTTAGCATCTGAAGCAGCTGGAGATATAATAGTTTGACCAAAAGAACCGGCTATTGCAAGCAAGAATAAATATCGGAAAAAATGCATTTGGCCAAATTTGTATGTAATAGCAAATTTAACATAATAGCAAACGATATGCACACACACGTGTTTGTGTTTTTTTGTTCATGATGGTTGTAAATGATTGTCAATATCATTCAAGGAGCGTTCTTTATTTCTAGTATGCTCTGCAAACATTTCTGGCTATGGAAAAATATTTTATCTGGGAAATAAGTAAGGGTAAGTGACAGGGCATTTGGCCATAGAAAAAAAATCTCTCAACAAATTCTGTCTGACCCATTCTTACATGGAAAAGTGAAACCATGATATACGTGTGAATGTTTACATTCTGCTGGTTTTGCAATAAAAACACCAAGCTATAAAATGCTGCTTTTTGGTGCCTGTGCCTGTTTGTGGGTTTATGTCTGCTCTTTTATTCTTTTATTTGTTTCAGTCATTTAACTGCAGCCATGCTGGAGCACCACCTTTAGTCAAACAAATCAACTCCAGAACTTATTCTTTGTAAGCCTAGTACTTATTCTATTGGCCTCTTTTGCACTAACATTCGTTGTCAAGTAATGGTGGGGGGACAAACACACACACACACACACAAATATACACGTATATGTTTTACCAACTTCTTTCAGTTTCCGTCTACCAAATCCACTCACAAGGCTTTGGTCAGCCCAAGGCTATTGTAGGAAATTTGGCCCCTCCTTGCTTCATATTTTCAAAGCTGTGGAAAAACAAATCTCTTATGGGTAAGGGTTCATTTCAGGTAGGGCATCCATCTGTAAAACAAAACATATTTGTCTAACCTAGGCACGGGCAACTTTATTTAAGAAAAAACACCTTTAGAGCATTGGGCTTCAGAGACGCAATGACAAATGGCCTAGACCTTTGTGGCATTGTCGTGCTTGAGAAGAAGACCCATCAAGCCAAATGAAATCAGTCATCGCAGATACTGGTGTCATGCAAATGGCACCCATGTCGGTGGCGTGTAGAAGCCCCCATAACACTCTCGGAGTGGTTGGCATCAGGAAGGGCATCCAGACATTGAAAACCATGCCAAATCAGACTGGAGTCTGGTGCAGCCTTCCAGCTCACCAGCCCTGGTCAAACCATCCAACCCATGCCAGCATGGACAACGGATGTTAAATGATGATGACGTGTTATGTCAGACTAAGGACATTCCAAATGTGACCATCCTCTCTTTCAGTCTTTCTCCATTTTTTTTTCCTGTTCAGACATTTTATCTAGTACCACATTATCCAGTATGACCTTTAATTCTCATAAGATAGGTCTGATTTGAGGGTGATTTGGCTGTTATTTCTAATGGCACGAGGAACCCTCATTAGCTTGCTTATAAGAAATTTTCTTGTATGGAATTGGTTGAGGAAATTCCTGTGCTGTGTGTTCTGTTCATAGTTTAGACGAAAGACCTGAATGAAGCAGTGATGAAGTGGATTGTTTGATTTGAAACATTGGGGAAGGAAAGCTGAGCAGGTCACAATAGAAGATAATTTGACCTTAAACATGTAAGACTTCGTTTTGGTAGCTATATAGGTGTGTGTGTGTGTGTGTACATGCATGCATGTTTCTGTATGTATAAATATCTGTGTATGTGTATACATGTATGTATATGTGTCTGTATATATAAGTATAGCTAGATGTATATATGTGTATGTATATATAATCTCTTTCTCTCTCTATCTCTCTCTCTCCCTCTCTCTCTCTCTCTCTCCCTCTCTCTTTCTCTCTCTTTCTCTCTCTCTCTCTCTCTCTCTCTCTCT
>NC_068983.1:42766480-42775164 GCF_001194135.2 Octopus bimaculoides | reverse complement strand
ATATATATATATATATATATATATATATATATATAGATAGATGTATTTATATGCATGTGTGTATAGATCTGTTTATATGCATGTGTATATAAATGTATTTATATCCATGTGTGTATGTATATATGTTTGGGTGTATATACACGTTTATATGTGTGTCTATGCATGCACGCACGCATGTATGTATGCATGCATGTGTGCCAGAAGAAGGAATAAAATATGGGAGAAATTTCTCTAGCTTGGCTGAGTGAAGCTCATTACCAAAAAATTGGGTGAAAGCAGATTGCCAGACAGGGCGGGGAATTTTTCATATAATAGCAATAATAGAATAAGCTGACATGTTTAGTTATTTTAATTAGCCCAGTGAGAGGAGAAAGGGCATGACATTTCCTGCAGGGTCTCCGAGATTGGGGGTGAGGTGGAAGACAATGGTTTACCTTCAGATTAGAACTCCCCTCTAAATGCTTTAAATATATTTTTTAATAGTCTTCATGGCTTTACTCTTTCTACACCAGCCTGCCTGTCACCACTCCCTGGTTTTGTGATTCAAACTTCCTATGTTAAAGTGATCTAATTTAGAACTTCCGTTAAAATTTAATTTTAATTTATGTTCTAAATACAAGCTTAATAATCACAGTTATTTGTACTAAATTCTTCATTATTTAAAAAATTAATTGCCGCTAGACTGGCTCCTGTGCAGTTGGCATGTAAAATACACCATTTCGAGCGTGGCTGTTGCCAGTACCGCCTGGCTGGCCTTCGTGCCGGTGGCACGTAAAAGCACCCACTATACTCTCTCGGAGTGGTTGGCATTAGGAAGGGCATCCAGCTGTAGAAACTCTGCTAAATCAGATTGGAGCCTGGTGTAGCCGCCTGGTTCACCAGTCCTCAGTCAAATCGTCCAACCCATGCTAGCATGGAAGGTGGACATTAAATGATGATAATGAAAGGCAGTGTATCTCTACTGAAAGATGGCAAAAAAAGGATTAATCTTGTTCCACATTTTCTCAATGCTTTTAATAAAATAAGTATGGCCACTGACAAAATCAAAGGACAGCTGACATCATCCAAGGATTAACTGGTGGTGTTTATCCAGATGAGGGATTAAGTCTACCCCCACCTCCCTGGGAATGGGAACAGATCTTCCATTACCACCACTACAGGAGGGCTTCCACAAAGTTTCCGTTTACCATAATTTACTCTCAAGCTTTGGTCAACTCAAATCATTACTCAGTGCTTTGTTGTGGTATTGAACCACAAAACTCTTAGTTGGGAACCAACGATACCTATGACCATAAACTATTTTTGATAAACTCTGTTATAAAAATGTTTTGTTGCAGGTAAATTGATTAAATTGTGATATTTTAGTTGATTATTGGAGTATAATTGACACCATCACTACCACCACAACCACCACCATCACTACCACAACCACCACCACCACTACCACAACCACCACCACTACCACAACCACCACCACCATTGCAACCACAACCACGACCACTACTATCATCACTACTACCACCACCCCCATCACCACTGCCACCACCATCCTTGTTATCATTTGTCACCATCTTCATTCTCTCCAACCACCAATGCCATAATCTCTAGTGATACATAGGATTATAAGAGATATGGACCTATTTGACCAGACAATAATGGTTACCAGCTGCAAGATAAAAATAAAACATCGAAACAAACAACAAAAGCAACTATTTCTGTCTTACAGTTTATCTCTAATAGCATATATATATATATATATATATATATATATATGCATACATATACACACACATACACACACGCACACACATATATACACATACACATGTAATATACCACTCTCATTTCGTAGCATAAAAATGTTTCTAAGCCACAATTATCTCTTGAACAGGAAGTAACTGGTGGTTTATTTATTTATAATAATTCTCTTCTAAGCCCTTTGATACCAAACTATGTGAGACTAAGGGTGGTCTCAGGTGATTTGGTACCAAAGTGAGAGAACCCTCTGTGTGCACGTGCACGTGTATATATTTATATATATGTATGTATATATATTTGTAGTAGAAAACCACTGTAAACTATATGTGTATATATGTATGCACACACGTGTATGCAAACAAAAGTAAAAGTTACTAAAGCCTGTGAAATTTTAACTTATGTGGAGCCAAATCAAGCAGTTTTAAATAATAGTAAAAATAGAAATGATATTTATGAGAGAGAGATACATACATGTTCAAATGATGATGATAAAAACCGTGCATAAACCTTGTGAAATTCAGTTGGAAGATCAATATCTTTAACTGAGTGCGTTACTACTTGTTGAATTTCATACCATGTGGAGATAGGTGTGTGTGCATGTTCTTGTCATGCCGTGGTGGTTGCAAACAAGTGTTGTTCTTTTCCAATATTCTGCAAAAACATGTCAGGCCAAGGGGAAATATTACCTTGCTTGGAAACAAGTGAGGGGTGGTGGCAAGAAGACCGATCCAGCCATAGATAATCTGCCTTAATTTCTGTTTGACCCATTCAAGCAGGGAAAAATGGACATAAAAGAAAAAAAAATGGATTGCTTTAATAAATAATGTTTTCTGAAGTGGTGGTCATATTGCCAGTGTGGTAATTATGTGTTAGCTCTGTTCTGTCTCTATCACAGCTAATTGGATGAACAACCAAATGCCCATCTATAGACCTGTTGCTTCAAATACCCCAAGTCTGCCTAATTGAAACTATATTAATTAGTGGTTTATTAACCCTTTAGCATTTAAACCAGCCTTATTCAGCCAAATATTCCACTTGTTTAATCTTCAAATCAGCCAGATCTGGTCTCTCACACCTACCCTTCAATGTCATTCTAAAAATAACAATTAGGCTTGGTAAGAAGCTTGCTTCCCAACCACATGTATCACTTTCTCTCTCTCTCCCTCTCCCTCTTTTACTCTTACTCTCTATATTTTTATGTTGAGCGCGTGTGTAAGAATGACGTTCCAGGTAGCAGGGATGAAATATAAAAGTTGCTAGAAACAACAGCCAAATCTCCCTTAAATCACACAAAGTAAACGGAATATTAAAAATCTAATTACTGCACTGGAAAGTTCAGATCGAGAAAATTCCATTGATGTAAAAATTTTTACGAAAAAGTGGAAAATGTGGATTTCTATAAACATTCAAAAAGGCTTCACACAAACACACAATTTCAGATTTATATATTAAGATATATGTATGTATGTGTGTGTGTGTGTATTTGTCTGTTTGTTACCATCCCCCACCATAACCAATTGCTTGACAACTAATGTTGGTGCATTTATGTACCTGTAACTTAGTGGTTTAGCAAAAGAAGACCGATAGAATAAGTACTAGGCATACAAAAAATAAGTCTTGGGGGTGAGTTCTTCTACTAAAACCCTTTAAGGTGGTGCTCCAGCATGGTCACAGTCAAATGACTGAAACAAGTCAAAGAATATCCTCAGAATCTGGAAGCTTGTGGGTAATGCATGATTAATTGAAAACTATGTAGACAAATAGGTATTACATTTGAGAGAATGATGTGAATGCTCAAGGGTTATTTGTAGGTCAGAGAGTAGGAGGGAATAGTGCAGGATTTAGGCATGGACTTTGGGGGCTGCCATCTAGGGCCTCCAGTGATTGAGAAAAGTGATATATAATATCACAGGGTAGGGAGGGTGTGTGCATGTTTGTGTCTCCTTTTCTTGACATGCACAGTTGCAAATCAATTTGTTTCTAATCTGAGAAAAACGTGTCATGCCATGGGGGAATATTGCCATGTTTAGAAACAAGTGAGGGTTGGTGACAGGCAGAGCATCTGGTTGTAGAAAATCTGCTTTGACAAACTCTATTTAACCCAAATGGATATCAAAACATGATGATGATGTCTGTGGGATTAACAACAACAATAGCAACAAAATCTTAATAGCTTTCCTTTGTCAGGTATATTCTCTCATTATGAAATCATGAAATAATTCATCATAGCCTTTTGTATTGTTGTTTTATAAAAAAAACTGTTTACATTAATAGTAATAATAATATTACCTGTGCAGATTTTTTGTTGTTGAATTTACCATAAAACTTTTGATGTGAACATGCATTATTAAGGTATAGTGTTGGATAATAGAGAGTACCATTGTGTTGTAGACTGCACGTTGCATCAGGTGATGCCCATATTTAAATAACCAGTCATAAATAACATTATGGCTTAAGAGTTTGTTGTAAAAAGCAGGCCACTTGATTTATACGTATTTCCAATTATGGGAGCAATTGTTATCAATGTAGAGTCGGAGACAAACAAATTCACAAGTACAATGGATGAGTTACTTAGCTGAATAAAAATACAAGGGGTTAAGAGATGACAATCTAGAAAGTGTGATGAGGCAAGAACAACAAAAGAAAACACAAACAAACAAACAAGAAGCTGGTGTTAGGAAAAGGAGATTCAGATATGGGGGTCAAAGAGTGCTTGTTGAACAAGTGTGTCTCACCATCCCAGTTCCTGATAAATCAATATGAGTTAACAAGAGGAAGTTGTTAAAACAACTTTTGGTTGTTGAGGGCACCATCACTGTGAATTGCATTAAGTTATTGCTTGATGCATAATTGATTATTTTCACTCTATCACTCTTCGTTTCTCTCTCTCTCTCTCTCGACACGTATCCTCTTGAATTCCTTTATAGCATCAACCAGCCACTGTTTCATGAAGAGGTTGCGATAGTCTGCAGCAGATATTCAAACTGATAGATTAGTACTGCCTCCTGCTTCATTTCATCATTATTTATAAAGCTAAAACAACTAGAAACTAGCCTTGATGTCTATTGCAGATTTTAATATGTTGCAAGTGTGGCTCTGTGGTTAAGAAGTTTGCTTCCTGACCATGTGGTTTTGCGTTCAGTCCCACTTGAGGCATCCAGGGCAAGTGTCTTTTACTATAAGTTCAGGCTAACCAAGGCTTTGTGAGTTAATCAGTGAATTTGGCGGCTAGAAACTGAAAGGAGTCCAATGCATGTGTGTCTGTGTGTGTGTGTGTGTGTGTGTTTGTGCTACTTCATCTTAACATTGACTTAACATCAGACATGCAGTGTTATTTCTTTCCAATCTTCCATGAAAACTTGTCCAATTATAGAGAAATATTACCTTTCTTAGAAGCAAGTAAGGGCTGATAACAGAAAGGGCATGCAAGCTTGGGATAGTTGGCGTTAAATGGATGATGACAATCATTATTCATGATTCCTGGATCTTTGAGAAGACCCATCAAACCAAGTGAAACCATAGTCGTGGCCAATGCTGATGTCATGTAACTGGCATGTAAAAAGCATCTTTTGAGCATTGGGCCTCACAGAGGCAAAGTGGCCAATGCCAGTGGCATGTGAAAAGCTCATGGAGGCAGTGACAAATGTCCGAGACCTTGGCATTTTGTTGTGCTTGAGAAGAAGACCCATCAAGCCTAGTAAAATTGCAGTGGTGGCAGATATTGGTGTTGCACGAATGGCACGTAAAAGCACCCATTACACTCTTGGAGTGGTTGATATTAGGAAGGGCATCCAGCCATAGAAACCATGCCAAATCCGACTGGAGTCTGGTGCAGACTTCCAGCTTGCCAACTTCTGATCAAACCATCCTACTCATGCCAGCATGGACAACGGACGTTAACCGATGATGATGATGATCGTTCATAGATTTAATATCGTTTAGCCATTTGCGCCAGATCTCCCATCCAATGATAATTTGCCAGCATGAGGTGCTGCTTCCTCCTACCACCACCACCCAAGAGCTATAGTTTACTCCTTTTCCCCCACCTCGAGTCTTGGAGGCCCTGTAAAATGTTAGCAGTTAGTGTCTTCCTTCTACAGTCACTGAAAATAAATAAATAAACAAGTTCAGTTTATCAAGAAATAAACTTGTATGTCAAGTAGAAATATTTAACATGGTATCTGTTTTCACATGGCACAAGATCTCTTAAGACAAAATACATAATTTATAGCCTGAAATGTAATATGAATAAAAAAAATGAGTGAGTTATAACTAGTAGGACTTAAGTCATCTTGCTTTTCTGCGAAATGGGGGAGTTGATTGGTGCTAAGCTAAACTACAAAGTTACGTATCTGTCTATTTTAACCTTTAAATTGCCACTTTGCAAAACGACATAGGTTATTCTCAGCTTATTTATGAAGAACAAATGTGCATTTGTATAAAAGGGGTTAAAATCTGAGCCAGGTCCTCCTGAATCACCTCTGTGAATCCTGGTTATCAATTGTATGTGTGGATGGTTTATCTTTAAGAAGACTATCCATACAAGTTGAAATTCCTGGTCAATTATATTAGTCACTGATATTAGTCACTTGGGTTCAGTGCCACCTTGCTGAACCTTAGGCATGTGTCTTCTAGGCCCTGGGCCAACCGAGGCCCATTTAATGGGCTTGATAGATGGAAACTGGAAGAAGCCTGTCAGGTGTGTGTGTGTGTGTGTGTGTGTGTGCGTGCGCGTATGTTTGTGTACCCTTGTCTTGATGTCACATGATAGTTGTAAATGAGTGTCACTATCACACAAGCAGTGTCATTCATTTCTGCAAAATCATGTCTAGCCATGGAGAAATATCATCTTGCTTGGAAATGGGTGAGGGTTGGCAACAAGAAGGGCATCTGGCCATAGAAAATCTGCCTCGATAAACTCCATCCATGGATGTTAAATTGATAATGATGATATCCATATATGTATATAGATTATTGAAATGTCGATATTTGCTAGAGATTATAATTGCTTGCATGCACTAATCCTGTTCCAACGTAGTAAATCCCCTAAGCTTGTTGAAGCTTTCAATTTTATCTTTTCTTCCTTTCCATAACATTCGTAATATTTGAAATGTGAAGAATTACGAACAATAGACATTTTTGGGTTAGATTTTATTGAATATTTCACAGTTGAATGTTAAAACCAGTTAGTAAACAAGAAGGGAGTGTCTTATAGAAATACTTGTAGCTTTACTTATAATGGGCAAGGATGAAACAAGCTAACATGGGAGCCTATAGCTTGTCTTGTGATGTGCCAAGAATAGCAACCAAATCTTCCTCAAATAAAACCATATAGTTGGATGTATTGGATAATGTAGCTACCCTTTCCTGATGGGATGGTCACAGCTGTAGTGTGTTTAATCATAGGTCCCCTTGATCAGGATGGGGAAAGGTAAAGCCAGAGAAGGAACCTTTGTGTGGTTGCTTGACTTGGTAGAAACGGCAGTTCAATCCCAAAAGAAGTTGAATTCTCTCTCAGATCACAAAAGGACGCTTTTGATAATTTAGTCGTAGATATATTCACTGTCCTCTTCATTATTTAATATCTACTTTTCCATGCTTGCATGGGTCAGATGGAATTTGCTGAGGCAGACTTTTTATGGCCAGATACCTTCCCTGTCAGCAACCTTCACCTGTTTCTAGGCATGTTAACATTGACCCATGGCTTGATATGTTTTTCATGGAATATGGCGAACAGATAACATTGCTTATATGACAGCCATGCTTGTTTACAACCGTTGAAATGAGTACACACACACACACACACACGCACGTGCAGCTGGCTTCTTCCAGTTTCCATCTATTTGATGTTGGTGCCAGTGCCACATAAAAAATCACCTGTGCTGCTGCCTTGTAAAAAGCACCCAATACACACTAAAAGAGATTGGCATTAGGAAGGGCGTCCAGCTGTAGAAACTAAGCCAAAAAAGACAAAGGAGCTTGGTGCAGCTCCTGTCAAACTGTCCAACCCATGCCAGCATGGAAAATGAATGTTGAATGATGTTGATAATGATAATGAAAGGTTTCAGTTGGCAGACAGCTATAGTAGAAGACATTTGCCTAAGATGTCACACCGTAGGACAGGATCTGAGACTTTATGGTTAGAATGCAAGCTTTCTAACTACATAGCCATTCATGTGCAAAAACCAGATGAGGTGGTCATGGTTGGAACATTTTTGATCATATGTCTACTGAATAAGAACAAACTTGAGACTCAATGACAACAAGGGTATTTTAATATACTGCGGAAATTTCATATGTATAAATAGCATCATGGCAAATAACATCAGTGCTACATTTAGTCAACACAATTAATGTTTCTAGACTGAAATCAATAGTTCTTTGTTTCATTTGGTTTTAGCAATGGCTGCTTTGGCCATGCTGGAGCACTGCCTTGGAAAGTTTTAGTTGAATAAATTGCCCTCAGCACTTTTTGTCTGGGAATTATGCAGTTTGGTACATCTATTGGAAACTGGTGGTGGTGGGGCAGCAGCAAAAACAAAAGACTCATGCACATCTTATCATCATCATCATTCATCCGTTTTCCATGCTGGCATGCATTGGATGGTTTGACAATAGCTGGCAAGCCAGAGAACTGTACCAAGTTTTATTGTCTGCTTTGGCCTGATTTTTATGGCTGCATGCCTTTCCTAAAGCAACCAGTTTACAGATATATATATATATATATATATATGTATATATATATATGTATGTATATATATGTATGTATATATATGTATGTATATATATGTATGTATATATATGTATGTATATATATGTATGTGTATATATGTATGTGTATATATGTATGTGTATATATGTATGTGTATATGTGTATATATGTATGTGTATATATGTATGTGTATATATGTATGTGTATATGTGTA
>NC_068983.1:42763741-42764156 GCF_001194135.2 Octopus bimaculoides | reverse complement strand
ATATATATATATATATATATATATATACATATATATATATTCCTGGTAAAGGCTGATTTATGGGGTTACTCTGTGTTTCCTGTCCATAGAGGGTTTAACTTTGTGGTGTATCGTCAGACCCCAAGATCTGTTGGCCTATTATGACTTCTTGAAAATATTTTAAAGAAGTCATAGGCCAGAAAGTTAAACCCTTTTCTGAATGGGAAACCCAGGGTAACCCCCATAAACCGGCCTTCACAAGGAAAAATATAGAATGCTCTACTTCTTAGAGTATGCTGCTTCTCTGGATTTATGTTTTTCTAAAAACGTACGCCCAGTGGTTGGCGTTAGGAAGGGCATCCAGCTGTAGAAACTCTGCCAAATCGGATTGGAGCCTGGTGTGGCCATCTGGTTCACCAGTCCTCAGTCAAATTGT
>NC_068983.1:42763526-42763731 GCF_001194135.2 Octopus bimaculoides | reverse complement strand
AATCGGATTGGAGCCTGGTGTGGCCATCTGGTTCACCAGTCCTCAGTCAAATTGTCCAACCCATGCTAGCATGGAAAGTGGACGTTAAACAATGATGATGAATGTGTGTGTGTGTGTGTATTTATAAACATATATACACACACATATAATACATATTTATTCATAAACACACATACACATCTATGTGTGTGTGTGTGTGTGTGTG
>NC_068983.1:42762330-42763516 GCF_001194135.2 Octopus bimaculoides | reverse complement strand
ATATATATATATATATATATATATATATCAATAATTGTTTATTGGAAAAAAACCCAAGTAAATAATTTGTCTTCTAGCAGCAAAGGTTTTTGATCTGTGCATTTAACCTTGAAGGTTCATTCAAGTGTAAAATCCACCGTATATATTTAGAATATCACTTTACTGTTGAATTCACATTTAGCGCGAGATGAATCCATTATTATCTGTATAAATAGTTGCACTTTTCGTGTTGGTATTTTTAAACTTGCTCTAAATGAAAGCATACTGAAAATCTGTACGTGTGAGATATGTGTAGAATATCTTAAACTTTTACTTGTTTGTCATTAGGACGATGGTCATGCTAGGGCACCACCTTGAAGAGTTTAGCTGAACAAATCAGCACCTACAATTTTTTTAATCTACCAATCTACCAATCTCTTTTGATGAAGTGCTAAGAAGCAGGGATGTAAACTAACGAACACTAGTTGTTAAGCAGTGGGTACAGGGAGGACATACACATACCTCAAGACACATGTATGGGCTTGCACACAAGGCAGTGGTCCACCCAGGGCTATAGAATAAATTCCCTGAGAAGACTATACCCTACTCTACTTCCAAGCACTGCTATAAATAACAGAGGTAAGCAAGAATGTAATAACCTAGTTTGCATGTGAGACAGTTCAAGATCAATCTGAGCCAAATGGCTTCACTCTGCTTACTTTAGCTCGGTTACCATAGCAACAGTCCTGATACATTTTGATGGAATCTCCCAAAAGCACTCAGCACACTCTGCAGGGTGGTTGGTGTTAGGAAAGGCATCCAACCATAAAAACCATGACAAATGAGACAATAGCCTGGAGTGGTCTTCTACCAGGGTGGCTCCTGTCAACCATCCAACCAATGCCAGCATGGAATGTGGACGTTAAATGATGATGAGATATATGTGTGTGTGTGTGTAGGTATGTATATGTGTGTGCAGGTATATGTATATGTGTGTAGGTATACATGTGTGTGTATGTATGTATATGTGTAAGTTTATAACTACACTGTAGGTATATATATATGTGTGTGTGTGTGTGTATGTATATATATATATATATATATATATATATATTCTTTTATTTGTTTGTCATTTGACTGCGGCCATGCTGGAGCACTGCCTTTAGTCAAGCAAATTGACCTCAGGACTTATTCTTTGTAAGCCTAT
>NC_068983.1:42754397-42762145 GCF_001194135.2 Octopus bimaculoides | reverse complement strand
TGTTGCCATCCGGTTTCACCAGTCCTCAGTCAAATCGTCCAACCCATGCTAGCATGGAAAGCGGACGTTAAACGATGATGATATATATTCTTTTATTTGTTTGTCATTTGACTGCGGCCATGCTGGAGCACTGCCTTTAGTCAAGCAAATTGACCTCAGGACTTATTCTTTGTAAGCCTATTCTACCGATCCCTCTTGCTGAACTAAGTGACGGGGATGTAAGCACACCAGCATCGGTTGTCAAGTGATGTTGGGGGGACAAACACAGACATACAAACATACACACACACACACACACACACATATATATATATACAACGGGCTTCTTTCAGTTTCTGTCTACCAAATCCACTCTCTAGGCTTTGGTTGGCCCGAGGCTATAGTAGAAGACACGTGTCCAAGGTGCCACGCAGTGGGACTGAACCCAGAACCATGTGGTTGGTAAGCATCCTACTTACCACACAGCCACTCCTGCGCCTATGCTTATATGTTATACATGACGTACACTATTATATTACCTTGTACTAGATATAATTGTGTGTGTGTGTGTGTGTGTACTTAGGAAAGTATATAAACATTCATTTACAAGCTTGTTCTTATTTTCTTAGTGGTGATGATGATGATGATTTCAATGCAAACAATACTTAAACATAGCTTCCTCTCACCTTTTCACATACACACATAGTTATATATAGAAAGATAGTATATATATATATATATATTTATATATAAAGCTATGTGGATTTAAGAGCAAATTTTCTGTCCTGCAAATAACTTGAAGCTACAAATCTGGTATTTCAATAAAATTTTATCTTGCTGAGATGTCACCTGGACTATATAAATGTACAACTTCTCTTTCTTTTCAATATAAAAACTCTCTTAATCTTTGCACAAGAAAATTACTCTATATCATGCTTTCAACCCTGCTGTCTGTTCTATAAGAATGGATGACTCATTTCTATTTTGTTTCCTTGTCAGTAAAAAAATTTTTTTGACATGATTCAAACCTATACATGGGCACTATGCGTGATAAAGGTTTTCTTCAGTTGAAATCCTACCCTTGCTTTTATTATTTACTAGTTTCAGTGATTTCACTGTGGCCAGGCTGGGGCTCTGCCTTGAAGAATTTTAGTTGAACTAATCAACCCCAGTACTTGGTAATTATTCCATTGGTCTTTTTCACCAAATTGCTAAGTTTCAGGGACGTAAACTCACTGACACCAATTGTCAAACAGTCGTGGGGGACACTCGTATATATACACACACACACACAGTGGGCTTCTTTCAGTTTCCACATACCAGATTCACTCACAGGGCTTCGGTTGGTTATAGAAGACATTTGCCCAACGTGCCATGCAGTGGTACTGAACTCGGAACCATGTTGTTTTGAAGCAAACTTCTTACCACACAGCCACGCCTGCACAGACTAAATTTACTTGGTTAATTCCTTTAGTTACTAACTCGAGCATTAAAAGAAATTAAAAAAATTAAATTCCCCTTGACCAATTCAGGGGGGGGAGTGTAGTGGAGCGGGGGAAGGGGCAGAGTTGTGATTACATACGTTTCGAATGAAGTATTTAGGTTACGCAAATTGACCCATATTTTGTAATGAAAGGATTTCATAACTGCTGGTGTTGATGGTGGCGAGACTGAATAGTAATTTCATTTTGGAGTGTTCTTTCATCTTTCACAGCTGCTCTGGTTGTTTCTACTGATTGGTCAATAAACTTTTCACTACTTTAGTCCTTATCCATTTTGGGTTTAGATTTTTACAATGCCCTTTGTTATCAACCCGCCTGAGACTGCTCCTGGTTCAATCATAATAGCTTTATGATTTTAAACTGATCTAAATCATCGATTCTTTACTGGAGTCCATATTACCCCTAGGGGTACACATAAGATATTGTTGTAAAGGATAAGCCTGTATGTATGGATGGATGGTAGCGATTTTACTTAGCTAGACGTGTCTTCTCAGATCGCCACAACTTCCAGTCCCTTGTCATTTCCACATATAAAAAAAAAAATAATATAAAATAATAATGATGGAAGTTCACAGATTGTAATAACAATTGATATGTATTTATTTTATCAACTCTAGACGAGCAAACAGCAAGGCTGGCCTCAATGGGATTTCAAATTACTACATAAATGGACATAACTAAATACCACAAGGCATTTTGCCTATAATGCCACTGTTTCTACCAGTCATTGAAATAACTATTACATATCAGACACACAGAGTTCAAAACAAAAGGTTGGGTTTATGTGTAAACAGAGAGCATTAAAGGCCTGATTAGAACAGATATAAACCCACAGAGCTAAATGTCAAATATCTTTCTTTATAACAAATCATTAAGAGGTTCAAATCTGTTTATCAGTGGGAAATGTATAAACGACTAAGTCAGTCTTAACCTAATTCTCGTTGGCAAGAAAGGAAATAAATTTATTTTCTTGCACCAAATTCAGATCTTTCAGTCCGTCTCTTCCTCTCCCCACCTCCTCCCTCTCCACACTTCTGTGTGTGTGTGTCTCTCTCTCTCTTCCTCCGTCAGTGTGTGTGTGTGTGTCTGTCTGTCTGTCTGTTTGCCTCTCTCTCTCTCTCTCCGTCTGTGTGTGTGTCTCTCTCTCTTTCTCTTTTTCTATCTCTTTCTCTTTTTCTCTCTCTCTTTCTCTTTTTCTCTCTCTCTTTCTCTTTTTCTCTTTCTCTTTCTCTTTTTCTCTCTCTCTTTCTCTTTTTCTCTCTCTCTCCCCGTCTGTGTGTGTGTGTGTGTGTGTGTGTGTGTGTGTCTGTCTCTCTCCGTCTCTGTGTGTGTGTCTCTCCGTCACTCTGGTTGGTATTCATTGTTCCTCAGAAAGAAAGGACTGTGAGGTTAATATTAAGTCTAGCCAAGGTGCGGTGTATTTGCAAAGCACCATTACACTCTATGAGTGGTTGGCGTTAGGAAGGGCATCCAGCTGTAGAAACTTTGCCAGATCAGATTGGAGCTTGGTGTAACCTCCTGGCCTGCCAATCCTCAGTCAAACTATCCAACCCATGCCAGCATGGAAAGCAAACATTAAATGATGCTGATGTAAAGAACTTTTAATTCACAGTAACTATCATTGTTTAGTGTCCATTTTCCATGCTGGCATGGGTTGGACAGTTTGACAGGAACTGGCAAATCAGAAGACAGCACCAAACTGTGCTGTCTGCTTTGGCATAGTTTCTATGGCTGGATGCCCCTTCCTAACACCAACCACTTTACAGAGTGTACTTGGTGCTTTCTACATGGCACCAGCAGCAGTGAGGTCACCAAATATTTTACCAGATAAGACCCCCACCTCAGCTGAGAGGCAGAATGGTGTTGATGGTGGTGATGAGGGGTTAAAATATGATAGGACAGAAATAGGTGTTTTGCAGTAGAGGAGATGCATGATTACTCCAGTTAGTGAGAGAGAGAGAGAGAATGAGAAAGAGCGATGATGACGATGACATGCCAGTGCATACCCTCAAGATACATACTCTCAAAGAGATGATTGAAAGGAGAGCAGTAGAAAGGATTGGAGAGGAAACAAGGAGGAGAAGGGAAACACACTGGTGTGAGTTTTGTGTTAATACAGATGAGGTGGTGGAGACATTCGTTTTGGACAGAATGCCTAACAGTATTTGTTCTAACTCTGTAATCTAAGTTCAGATCCAGCTGAGGTCAACTTTGCCTTTCATCTGTTTCATGAGGTCAATAAAAATATAAAATAAAATAAAAATTGAAAATTTCTGATTGGGGTGATGGAATGAATTGGCAGGATTGTTACAGGGTCAGAAATGATAACTTGTGTCTATCCTGGCTCTTTTGCAAATGCCTTCAACTACATTGCTTGGTGCCAAACTCTATCAGTCCAAGGCATGGAGAGGGCAGTCTTGCATGCATGGAAAAAAGTCAGTTTTCTTAAAAAAAAAAAAAGACTTCCAAATGGATGGTCAATCTTGACCTAAGAAAGTCCCCAGTGATATACAATGTTCTGAGCCCACAATTGTCATCATCATCATCACTGTTTTAATGTCCCCGTTTTGATGCTTGCATGGGTCAAATGGAGATAATTGAGGCAGATATTCTCTACCTGTTTTTCTCCTCCTGTTGTCAACCCTCACTAATTGCCAAGCAAGATAATAGCCTCCTCTGGCCAGACATGCTTTTATGCAAAATATTGGAAATTAGTGACACTGCTTGTATGATGGTGACACTCATTTACTACTATCATGTGATGTCAAGACACGGACACACACACATGATGGGCTTCTATCAGTTCTATCTACCAAATTCCACTCAGGAAGCTTTGGTTGACCTAGGGCTATATTAGAAAACACTTGCACATAGTGCCCTGCACTGGGACTGATCCTGAAACCGTGTGGTTGGGAAGCAAACTTCTTGACCACACAGCCACCTCTGCACCTAATACATAATTTGGTATTTAATTTAATTTTAAATCTTTTTATCTAAAAAATGGAAACTTCCTTTGACAGAAATTGAACTTGTGTTCTGTCTTTTGATGCCAAGTTCTCCTTTAATGAATAACTGGTAAATTGAGTTATAATAACATTTAATTCTTGAGTTCTTTGATATATTTATTTTCTATTTGTGATTCCATCTTTAAGTGAAAAAAACAAAAAAACAAATAGTAAATATTTAATTATCTCTGATGGTTGAAGTCGAATTTGTAATATTATCTTGAAACCATGAAATAATTAGTCTGATAATGGCAGTCAGTGTTTAGAATTTCCACTTTGTTTTTAGTTCTTTCTTAATTGTTTTGCAAAAAAAACAAAAAAAACCAGTTGCTACATTTGTTGTTGGTGTTTAGCCCTTGGTCAACTCTGACCCAGTAGACTTTTGATCAAAGTTCATAAGGAGGCTGGGTAGTTCAGCTAGTATGTCATTCTGGAGCCCAAGAACTAAGATCACATGAATATCCACCATGAGCTCTCTCTCTCTCTCTCTCGGTAAATCCTTACTGTTCTGATTTAACCAAAAGCAGTCTTGTTTCACCTTGTAAAATTTCTATGGTGGTGGAACTATTTTTGATACAAAGTGTCCCATCTCTTTAATTTTCACGCATAATGTACTTATGGCTACGTTATTTCATTTGAATGGGTTTGGAACGCTGTTTCTGGTAGGTTAACATGTATTCAAATTAACAGCCCTCTCTCAAATGTTTGCTTTTCTTTTTTACTGTTTTTAAGCAGTAAGGTGAGGCTGCCTTATGGCTGTGTGATGAAAAAATGAAAGACAAAACTGGTCTTGATGAGGTTTGAACTCAGGTGTCTTCATCATGATCATCATTTAATTTCCATTTTCCATGGGTTGGACAGTTTGACTGAAGCTGGTAAAGTCAGGTACCACACCAGGTTCTGTAGTCTGTTTTGGCATGGTTTCTACAGCTGGATACCCTTCCTAATGCCAACCATTTTACAGAGTTTTCTGGGTTCCTTTTACATGACAAGGCGTTAATAACTAAATAATGGAGTCACTTGCTCTATTGTTTAAAACCACTAACACTACACACACACACACACAAAGCAGATAAACCACCTAAATGCGACAACGGATGCAGGTTTTGTGGAATGACCATTGTGGTGAGGGGATGTTATTCACATTGTCTTGTACCGATAAGAGACAATTAGACCAATATGTAATGAAATTTATGGAGAGGAGATATTCTTGAGATGACGCATTTAAGAAGCTACATTGATATGGATGGTATAATCACATAATATGAGTGAGTAGTGGTGGAATGTCCCTGTCAAGCACAACAGACCAGACATAATGATCTATGACTATGTAAAGAACTAATGCAGAGCAGTTGAAATCAATTGCCAAGCGGGTGTTAGCGTAATGTTAAAGGTTAGTGAAAAAAAGGCAACACCTATGCTGAATTGATGAGAAATCTGCTGGTACTCAATTATATATATACACATATATAATCTCAGGAGGGTCATTATATCAGTAATAAACACATGCACTAAGGTGGCGAGTTGGCAGAAACGTTAGCACGCCAGACGAAATGCTTAGCAGTATTCCGTCTGCCGTTACGTTCTGAGTTCAAATTCCGCTGAGGTCGACTTAGCCTTTCATCCTTTTGGGGTCGATTAAATAAGTACCAGTTATGCACTGGAGTCGATGTAATCGACTTAATCCCTATGTCTGTCCTTGTTTGTCCCCTCTGTTTAGCCCCTTGCGGGCAATAAAGAAATAAGAAATGTTAGCATGCCGGGCGAAATGCTTAGTGGTATTTTGTCTGTCTTTACGTTCTGAGTTCAAATTCCACCCAGGTTGACTTTGCCTTTCATCCTTTCGGGGTCGATATAATTCGACTGCCCCCCAAATTCGAGCCTTGTGCCTAGAGTAGAAAAGAATAAACACATGCACTGGTTGTATTTCACTTCTGTTTTCTATTTTTCAGTTGGCTATTTATGTCATTGATGAGGTTGCAAATGGCAATGAAAGGACTTTGACAAACCTAACTGATTGATTGAGTAACCAAACAATTAATCAAACAATCTATTAGTTAATTGTTTGAACGGTTAACCAGTTGACTAATAAAAACAAAAGAAGTGAAATAGAACACGTGTGTTTTTATTATTGGCATAACGACCCTCCCATCATACAACAAAATCCGTTTCATCACACGGGACCACACTGAGAATCTTGCAAACCAAATACAATAACGAAATATTCTTTATCATAGTGTAAGATTACATGAGTGATTCAATAGACAAAATCTTCATGTGTGTATATTTTAGTTTGTATGTACTTCTTTGTCTATGTATGTTATGTACACACACACACACATGCGTTCAGGTGTACGCAGACGCATGTATACAGAAGTGCAATGAAACTTTACAGCCCTGATAAAATATTATATAATGTGCGTGTGTGTGTGTGTGTGTACCCCCTTTGACATATATCTCTTATTTCTTCTGTTTGTTCCAAGGAACCTACCCACTCCGGTTACCCAAACTAATGCACATATGAGATGTATGTGGGGGAGAACTTGGAGTAATGTCACTTAATCAGCGAATATACTCTACTATATGCGTAGAGTACTTTTTCTCTCTCTCTCACGCGCGTGCTTGTGTGTGCGTGTGTGTGTGTGTAGAGGCATAACTTCTGAAAACGAAAGATTGCCTATATATATATATATACATACATACACACACACATACACACACACACACACACACACACACACACACACACACACACACACACACATATATATGTATGTAGAGAGAGAGGGATATATATATATAATAGTATCTTAGCATTTAGAAGTGGGTCTGCACATCGCACTTGCTATTGTCTAACTTACCAAAAATAAGTTGTACTATTCTCATTCGTTTTTATGTACTGCTATTCTGTTGTTTTATTCCTGAGTGGTGGTAATTCAGAGTTCAGGGATTAACTGTTGTTGTCATTCATTTGTCAAGTTTTATTTATTTATTTTTTCTTGTATCGAACTCCAAATGTCACTGTATGTTTTCTGTTGCCTCTGGTTCGGTTCTAGTTTGCAATTAACTTCTAACCACACAAACACACGCACGCGTATTTATGTATATATATATATATATATATATATATATATATATTTATTTATCACCAAGCCAACTATTAATTTCCAGTACCGCTGCCGTAGTCTCCTTTAGAGAGACTTAGAAATATTAATAACTCTATTTATATATATATATGTATATGTATATGTATGTATATATA